>NC_052620.1:338637-516124 GCF_016545825.1 Eucalyptus grandis
TCGAAAGTCTAATCCATCGAGTGAGACAGCAGATCAATTGGTTTCGACCTGCCATGGCCTCATCAGGAGAGCAGCATCAACTCCCAACCAGTTTGTGCACGGGAGGCCAACCCCGCCTTCAGAACTCCTAAATGATATAATCTTTCTATCCTAGAACTCCTAACACCAACCATCCTGACACCACTCCCATGGACTAGTTGTGTTCGTCCCTTCTGCCTCCTTTCTCTTCACTCAATAACCCCAAGCACCACTCATAATTCTCACGAGTACAGGAGGATTCACGAACTGTGACACATGCATGCATGATGCATACAGGCAATTCAAGAGTAAATCATCATCAACTTACCAATAGTAGAAATAATTCAAGATCAATATGCAGCTACTAATGGAACGAATGCATGCCTCATTGTTTTTTTGTTTTTGTTTTTTTTATCAAGATCTTGCAAGTCCTTTATTATATATTCCTCACAAACTTCCAAGCAATTGTTATCACCACATACTCATCCTGTAATACAGATGCAAGTCCCACCAAAATGTTAAACCGATATGGCTCTAACAACATTAAAGCGAAAACAACAACTAATTTGAGAAACTACATGTTGCTTGTTTTAGTGTGTCCTATCATTGGTACCTCAGAAGCTTATCTTTCATTAATCAGGTTTCACTCGAGATCTTCAAAAGGTCCCAGGAGCTTTGGCCTCTAGGTTATTCTCATTCATAAACACCGTGGCACGGAAGGATAAAAAGAGAATCCTAAACTGTTGCCAAGGCCTCAGAAATCATAATAGAAAATTAGTTTCTTCTGCTTCTATGACTATTCTACTGCATAACTTATGTAAACTCATGTTTCTCGTGACTTTTTTCTTTTTCATATCCACAGTCCATGGGGGTGAAAGAATATGACTACCTAACCAGTCACCCATGGGCACAACCGATGTTCATATTACTCTCACACTCCATGTGAATTTGGTTCTCACTTCTCCATAGCTGCCAAAATTATCAAGTGGTAAAAGAACTCGACTGTCAACTGGTGGCTTCTTCAAGTCTCACTGTATCTTCTTCATTCCTCCATGGTTTTGCCTCTTCAAGCGCCTCGTAGAACTTGGCAATAGAGTCCTATCGCAATTATTGGAGAATTGTCCTAAGAAACCTATCACACGCTGCATGATCTTTATGATAGGTACATACTCCAAATCCACATTTGCTAGCCACCTCAAAAGCACTCAGAGTCCCCCTCTCTTTAGACTTCACCTAACTTCTTTCAATAAATTGCCAACTACTCAAAGAAAGAAAGAAAGAAAAGCTACCTTCTATGGATTTGTTACTGATTTAGCAGCATGTAACGTCGATTAGTGATGAATTCACTACCAAGCATCCACAAACAAAAGTTATGAAGAAACACTAATTCAACGCCTCTCGAACAAATTCCACAACAAGTTGTTCAAAGTTCCCACGCAATTTTAGCACCAAGGAATTGAATTTAAAGTCAAGGTCAAATATTACATAATACAATTGGGATGTGCCGGGTGTTACCGATCTTCAAAGCTGCATGAAGCCCCGGAACCTCAGCTACAAATCCTTCAAGTCACGGGGCCGAGGGCTTCGGTTGGCGGTGGTGGTAGTCCGTCGTGTCACGCTCCGATCTTCAGGCACGCGCACATCCCTTACCTTTGGTCGATTTTAAAATGCGATATCCCATGATTATGTATCGCCAACCCTTTCATTTATATATGCACATGCGGAAGCAGTTATAAATCCTCAGACAATAAAACAATGGGATAGAAAAGCATGCCATATTTTTCATACTAAAAATTCCCAACCACACCTTTTTACACACATCTCATAGTATTCTACAATACTATATATACGCAAGTCTGATCTAACATCTATTCACATGCAGACAATGTTTGACAAGACAGGATAGGATCTCAGTCCTCATCTGGGTCGTACTAGGGGTCATCCTCGGGGTCCTCCTCTTGGTACTCCTCTTCGGGTTCTTTCTCCTCGGGTTTCTCATCAGGGTTCTGCTTGTCAGATTCCTCTTCCTTAGGCTTCTCATCCGGGTCTTGAAATGGTTATTCAATAACGATTGAGACAACGTCTCAACAAATTCTACCCCCTAAGACCCGATTAAAACCAATACACCATCCAAGTTGCCTATGCACAACACGAATCAGAGAACTTACCTTAGCCTCAGATTCCACTTGCATATTAGCACAGATCAAATAGGCATCCAAGTAATCACATCACTGATCGAAGCATCGATCAAATCGACCTAGTCGATTACACGCCAACAAGACCACTCACGGTTATTTCCATTCAATCAATCAATTCACAACATCAGACCTAAGCAATGATCAATCGACCTAGTCGATTACATCTCAATCAACCATTCACCGATCATTTCATTCAATCAATCAATTTACAGCATCAGATCAAAGCAATGAATCACATCAAATCACACTCAGTTCGAATCATCAATCAATTGACCTAGTCGATTACATGTCAGTCGGATTATTTCTAAGTCATTCACTCCATCCCATATAACCTCCAATAGTATATTTAGTCACAGAGCTCCATTAATACTCTCGAGCATCGTTTTCGCCAAGGTGACATAAGTAACAGATGGTCTACGTGCGTTCTTTAAGGCATTGTTTTCACACAGTGATATTCCTCATCACCGAACCACGCCTGTCATAGATCACAAACAGTCTACGTGCGTTCTTTAAGGCGCCGTTTTCGCACAGTGATGTCCTTCATCATCGAACCACGCCTGTCACAAATCATAGGAAGTCTACGTGCGTTCTTTAAGGCGCCATTTTCGCACAGTGATATACTTAATCACTGAACCACGCCTGCCACAAGTCATATACATTTTACGTGTGTTCTTTAAGGCGTCGTTTTCGCACAGTGATATCCTTAATCACCGAACCACGCATGTCTATAATTCGTGCCTGATCGGTTTCAGCCAATAGAGTTCTCAGTTCACTCTCACAATTCTTTTCGCTTTACAACTCACCAAAGCATTATTAATGCTAAATAGCCATACTCGGCCATTTATCAATCAATCATTCAATTCCACTCAATTTCAATCAATTAAGGAATAATTCCTCAAATTGCACAATCAATTCAATTCAGCACAATATGGAGCTCAAATAAATAAACGAACTACACCACAACAATTAGCACGAAATTCTGGTCACCGGCCATCTCGGTTGAATTTCCGGAAAATAAATAATTAAATAATTAATTTCGAAAATTAAATACAATAAATTCAATTTAGCACAATATAAAGCTCAATTAAATAAACAGACTACACCACGATCATTAGCATAAAATCTCGATCAGTGGTCATCCCGGTTGAATTTTCGGAAAATAACTAATTAAATAATTAATTTCAAAAATTAATATTTAATTCCTAAAAATTCCATTTAGGCCCGAATTGCCTAATTAACACGATAAGGGTCGGGAAAAATCCCAAGAAGTATCCAATAAATACTATAGATAATTCTCTATCTAAGTACACTAACCACCTATCTAATATGCAATGCAATCAACTAATAATCGCTAACCCATTCTAATATAACCACCTAATTACACTTAACTAACACTAATCAATCTTTAAGTATAATTAGCAAACTAAGAAGGAATTAGTGAGCAAAACTCACACAAAACGACAGGATCGACGCGAGGATCGACTTTCCTCAAGGCGAGCCGAGCATCCGGGCTCGAGAAGACGGCCAAAACGGGCCAAAATACCGCTATCATACCTATTTCTCTGATCTCGTTCACTTGTTGGTTGGGGCCTGATTCGGGCTCGGGTTGAGGCGACAACGGACCTAGATGGACCGAGGGGCAAGAGGGCGGCCAGCAGTAGCGTGCAAGGGTGGCAGCACGGCGGCGAATGGCGTAGGGCGATGGCGTCATGTGCGGTTGCTAGCTGCTCTGGCGTCCTCAAATTTGCCGGGTCTTCGAGCAGCAACCGTAGATGGAGGAGAGAAGGCTTCGACGATGCAAGATGGAGAGAAAGAGATGGAGGTGAGCGCACGTGGCCAAGGAGCAGCAACGGCGTGCGGCGTGAGGCGGCAACGACGGCCTTGGCTCGGCGTGACAGCAATGGTAGCTCCGTCTTCGCTGGTCTTCAACTTCTTCGGTTGCTGCTGAAGACCAACACACAAGGAAGAGGGAGATGAAGGAGTGCTCGACGGAGGAGAGAGGGAAACTCTTCCTCTTCTTCTCTCTCTCTCTCTCTCTCTCTCTCTCTCTCTCTCTCTTTGGTCCCACCAACTTGGCCCACCACCTAGCTGTCCTCCACCCACATTTTCTTGACCAAATATGCCCCTTCTAGAAGCATTTAGGTAGGCCAAAATGTTGGGTATATGTGGCATACGAATTTATAGGCAAAATGGCACAAATTGGACCCCAATCCTTCTTCAAACAATTTAATCCGGCCGTTGAAAATTCAACCGTCGAGTTTTTGGTCAAACTAGATTTCTTCCTCTCCAATATAACCCACTTGTATCCCAATTTCACAATAAAAACGGTCATCTGCAAATTCTGATAAAACGGCCCTAACTCAACTTTTTCTCAAAAAGTCTCGGTTGTCAGAAAAATCTTCTGAGACTAAGTCAACGTTCCTAAAATTTATTGTGACATGACATACTCTTCAATTTCTGAAATTGGACTTAGATTGGTAGTTAATTTCACTCGAACGCATTTTTAGTGTGACCTAGGCTACCGGGTAGTTTTAGAACTTTTTAGGACAAATGACCCGTGGTCAATTTTCTTCGTACCACAATAAACCCACTCGACACATTGGCGACTCTCGGTTATCGTAAAAATATCGAGGATTCAAATATGGACAAGGGGTACCAAAACGATAGTAAAATCAAATTAGTGCTGGTGGACGAGAGTTTTCCAATTTAGTGGAGTCACCAACGATCGGTCACTCATCCGAGTCGAACCGACCTATCTCTCGATCTTAATTTGATTTTATATTGTGCCGCAATGGCCTCTAAAAATAGTCACGGTCGAGAAGTCGGTTCTTGGTCGAATTCTCAAGCCTATCTGCCTTAAGGTTCTTAATAGCTTACTCAGCTAGTCTAGTTATCTCATGAGTGGCCATCTTAGAGAAAAACATTGTAGTCGCGTCGATGAGCTGCCCAATTTATCTAATCGAAATCAGGACCCAAAAATCTGGATGTCACAACTCTTCTCCTCTTATAAAAATTTCATCATCGAAATTTAAACCTTTATCAATCGACGCATGGCTAGCGGCTCCAGGTCTGTATGATCATTCTCTATCTTGTGGTGTATTTATTTTATGTATTTGATGATTTGATGAATGTGAAAATACATACGAAACCCTAAATACGTGTATTTTTTTTGTATTTTTGTATATATTTTTTATGATTTTGGAAATACATGTCATGCCCCAAACCTCGAGCACGCGCTCATCCCTCGATAGTCGATAAAATTGTAACGTTCCAGGACGCGTTGTTGACCCATTCATATTATTGTACATGCAGAAATGAATAAACAAATCATATGATAGCAAACAACATGGGATAGAAAAGCAGGATAACAAATTCACAACTAAAACACGCTTTATAAACAAACTGGGTTTATATACAAAACTAGTTTGTCTACCAAAAAGACCGGCCCTCAAAAAGGAAACTGTCCTACGACCCACTAATTGGACACATTCATCGATCCTTCGGACTTCACAGGCTCCGGGGGCACCAGATCCTCCATAGTACCATCAGGAGGGTTAGCTGCACCCATGCCTAAAGTAGCGTCGACTACCACAGCGGAGATCTCAAAACCCTGGAGGGGACTAACTTTGTATCCATTGAGCTCGCGGCAAAACCACATTCTAAATCGATGAGGTACCCTCTGAGGTAAGCCCTCATCGACCCAGACGGTGATCACTACGAGCTCATAGACCTAGTGGCCTCCGCGAACAAGGAAGTCAATAATTAGCTCAGTAACCCTCTGAGGCTGACCATAACGTACTAGAGGAGCTGCCATCTAAGGACCTGAAAAAATTGAGCCCACGATGGAGTGAGACAATGTCTCAGTAAGTTCACCCCCTAAACTCCAACTATGATACGCCTAAAGGTAATCTATACACACAAAGTAGAGGATTTACCTCGCTTTAGTTCCATCCTACATGTCAATACAATTCATATACTAAATCAATCAATCAATTCAATCAATACAATTGATCTGTCAAACAATCAATTCAATCAATACAATCGATCCATCCATCAATCAATCCATCAATACAGGAGTCCCGATTATAAGGCCAAATGGTTATGACACGTCCCCTACCGTGCCACACAATTTTGCCCCATAGTCCGACACTTCAATTTCAATCAAACACATGTCCCAACTTGATTACTGCCTACACAGGCACTGTAACGACCCGAACTCCAAGCGCATGCACATCCCCCGTGGTCGATACAATTTTGCAACATCCCAGGAACTATTATCGACCCATTCATTTTACCAAGTATGCAGAAGCGTAATCATAAACTCCAAACATCACAAAAATGGGATAGCAAACATAAGGTTAAACTCCAAACCACACATATTTTTACAGTAGTGACTATGTACAAAAGAGTCTAGCACAATATAGCCTACTTCAAAATGAAGAGCTTCTAGGCTATTTACGCTCTGAGCTCCTCGTCCATTGGGTCAAGTCTCTACTTACGACCCTACCAAACTCTTTGATAGACTAGGGTGAGTGGTCACCCATTATTCAAATCAGACGGCAAACCCGTCAATATCTAGCAGAAACTACTGAGGCATTCATACTCCATTGCTTGCAGTCCTCTGCTCCTTGCCTGTCCACCCTCCATCTAGGGACTTGAAAAATTTTAGCTCATTACGGGGTGAGATCACATCTTAGCGAGTTCAATCCCTAAATCTCAATTAGGAGAAGGGTACACTCTACATGCAACCTAATCACGTTTCTCACAACTCCTTTCATACCAGCCTTTCCCTACATGTTAGTGTCGATCAAATCATATATAACAGTATTGAGCTCACACATCAGATGAATACCTTAACATAAGTATATGCAAGGACATAAATATCAACGTAAGCACACGGATCCCAGTCAATGCAACAGATAACAGTCTTCCGGCATAACAGGGCATCGTCTCGCACCGTCGAGCTCGGCAACGTCTATATTTAAATGGCATTCCAATTAGGAGCATCGGTCCAACATCCACTGCGACCGGCATCCATTAACTTGGGGCATCCTCGAAGGAGCATCGTCCAGCCCCAAAGGCTCGTGACGGTATCTTATGTAGCATATGCATTTATCCAATTTCACAATTCAAAAATTAGATGTGCAGCTCAGCCATATCACTAAATAAGCAAGTTTCCAGCAAACATGTCATTAAAAACACTCACACGCCACTACCTGCCTTAACCGGTAAAACTGCCCATTTGCGCACTTTAGAGTTTAGCACCAGAAATCAACTCGGATGAACTCGAAAAATTCTCAAACTTGGAAATGTGATAAAGAACACGTCAAAAAACAATTTTCATGAAGACACCAAGGCCTAGATCCCCCTGGATTCGGCCCAGTAATTCACTCAACCCAGCACCAAAACCTGGTCTGTTTCCAGCGAGTCTGTTTTTTGAAATCAGCTTAGTTCGGGGTCCAAAACAGGTCTGTTTGATTTGAATTTCAAGTATGTTAAACTAGAGGATATAAAAAAAACTTTTGTGAAGGAACCACATGGAAATTCGAACCCTAAGGGCCAATAATGACCCCTAGAATCCTAACAGGTCAGGTTTTCCAGTGTAGTCCGATTTTCTACTTAAAGATTACGGAGCTAAAATCATTTTTTTTATTCCCAAAAATTCTGAGAAAATTATATGTTATTATTGAAGGTGTTTAAAACATTTCCTTAGAAGGAATTCACTTCAAAATCACAACATATCTCAATCTATAAAAATAACAAGCCGCACGCGTCTCGAAAGCAGTTTTGGAGAATAGCCCATCTTTGGCTAAACTGTCTTCTAAAGCACGAATCTTGCTATTTAAACTAAACTAAACTCTTCCATAGCTAATATAACCTTTCTAAACTAACATTAAACTATATTTAACATCATCTAATCCTTTCTTAACTCATTTAAACCCCTAACAGAAGTACACAGCCCCTAATCAAGTTTTAGGAAAACAACTCACCTAACTAGAATTTCAAAGCTACCGGTGTTGGTTGAGCAACAATGGTCAAGCCGTAACCTCTGGGGACACCGGAGTGGCTTTGGTTAGCTTGGAACAGGGCTGAGAAGTCTTGCTCTTGGTCGGTGGAAGTCGAGTAATGCAAGAGCAGCAACCGCAAAAGCTGTGAACTGGATTGAAGAGTTTCCTGCGAACAAAGGAAATGGCGGTGTTGATTTTAGAGGGTTGTGGGCTTGCTAGTGGAGAGGGTTGCTCAGCAAATAAAGGCCACAGCCAAGAAAAATGAAACATGGGGTAATTGGGTCGAAATTTCTGTGGGTCCAGAAAACTTGTGACGTCAAAATAGAGTTTTCCTCTGTTTTCGTAGTCGCTGGTTTGTCATCCAAGAGGGAGCAGGAAGTGCTGAATAAACTAGCTTAAAGAAGAAGAAGACAAAACTTTTTATGGCTGTGAAAAGGAAAGGAAAGAAAAAGAAAGGAAAGAGAAAGGAGTGGGATAAGTGTTGCACGATTCAAAGAAAAGAGAGGGGAGAAGGGACGCACGGATGGGAGGTGAGAGGAAAAGAAAAACAGTTCATGGAGGGCCCCTCTCTCTCTAATTTCCAAGTCTTGTGGTACTTTTTCCATGGAAATTTTAAACCACATCACTCTCAAGTAGCCCACACATCATATACATCCTTATCTTGTCCAAATGAGATGCAAATGGTAGTGGAATCCCTTGTAATGTGCAGGCATATGAACTTGGAGCTAATTCCCATAACTTTTCCTTTTCCATTTTTATCATTTCCACCATCTTAGTTATAAGGACAATTCTTTGTTTAAGTCCTTACAATTCCCTTCTCCAAATGTTCCACAATAAAGGTCCAAAACCTATTCAAAATTTGGCATTTCCCTTATTCTTTTAATTTGCCGCTCTTAAATTTTTCACGAACAATTCCCATCATCAATAAATTTTGAAAAGATGCAACAATATCCCTGTGATTAATTGTGACACATGAAAGTTCTCAATTTCTGAAATCAGAATGAATTTCGTAGTTAAATTCAATCAAACACGGTTTCAGGCGCGGTCTAAACTATTGGGTAGTTTTTGGGAATTTTCGGTGCAATGGGCTCATGGTCGATTATTATCGAGCCACGACGTAAATCTTCAACTCATTAGCGACTCTCAGTTGTCGTGAAAATCTCTAGGTTTCAATTACGAGCACAGGGTACCAAAACGACACAAAAATAAGTTTAGTGCCGATCGATGAGAATTTTGTAATTAGATGGAATCTCTATCGAATCGACCTATTTCTGGTTTCTGATCAATTTTCGACTATGCCGCAATGACCCTTGCAGACTAACACGGTTGAGCAGTCGATTCCTAGTCGAATTCTCAAGCCTATTGCATTAAAATTCCTTACTGACTTCCCGAACTCGTCTAGTTATCTCATGAGTGATCATCTTAGAGAATAGCACTATAGACACGTCGATAAAAAGCTTGATTTATTCAATTGAAATTAGAAGTAGATAATCATACCGTCACAAGCACAATATACCGATGCACATCGGTCTTCTGGCGTAGCCAGGCTTCGTCTGACTCCTTTGAGCACGGCAACATCCACTGACACACATCATAGACAGCATTCCTGAAGGAGCATCGGTCCAGAATCTACTGCGACCGGCTTCCATTGTCCAGGGGCATCCTATATAGGGGCAACGTCCTACTAATGCACATCGGGGACGGGTTCACTTAACCATCACACTATCAATCAATCCCGGCCAAGGACATTGTGCTTTGCACTCAAATGCCTCAATTAAAATAATGACTTGGCCAATTTTCTTCCTATTAAAAGCACATGGTGAAAATAATCGTGTATAGGTACACTGTCAATTTCAACCAGAAAAATTGATATCATTCATTTTAAAATCCCACTATTTGATATAATATTAAAAATCATTTTTGATGTCAAAACCCGCCACCCAGGATTTCGAAATTTCACAATTTTGGAATAAATAACCAAAATTCCAATCATCACTCAATTTGCATAAATTAACACTCAATTGCATAAATTAAGCACACCACTGCAATTAGCACGAAATTCCGGTCACCGACTACCCCG
The DNA here is from genome assembly GCF_016545825.1 of Eucalyptus grandis. NCBI lineage: Eukaryota > Viridiplantae > Streptophyta > Magnoliopsida > Myrtales > Myrtaceae > Eucalyptus > Eucalyptus grandis. Next base: position 348,942 of record NC_052620.1, read on the forward strand.
ATATAATTTTGGAAAATATAAAATAATTACATAATTAAATTTAAATACAATAAATACTAACTTAGGCCGAATATGCTAATTTAACCATCTAAACGAACCTAAAAAAATTTCGAACCTATCAAGATAAATAGCATAACCTCTTTAGCCCCTAATCAATCTATTGTAACCACCTAACATGCATAATTAAGTGATTAAATCACTAATCTAAATTCACTAATCACCTAATCTCTAATTAACCTAACCTAATTATCCAATAAGCGTCATTAACTCCCTAAGCAGAGTTTAGCAAGTAAACTCACTGGTTTAGCGGGCCGATGAGTCCACAGCGACGGCGACGCGGAGGCGAGTGACACTTGAGCCTGTGACGACACCAACAGAGGACCAGACGGGCCTTAAAACGGGCCTAGAAGACCTCAACCCACAACTGAGGTTCGGCTTCTACTTTGGGCCGAGAGGGCTGGGTTGAGCGGCTGAAATGGCACGAGACGGGAGGCGGTCGCTGCAGCGAGTGACGGCGGTGCTCGACGGTGGCTGGACAGTGACGAACGGTGGCTAGAAGGTCTCGACGGTGACTAGGGCACGCGAGGGACAGCGAGGGACCGCGGGACGAGTGAGATGTGAGCAGGGGCAAGTAGACGGCTCGCGAGCGGCATGCGGGCACTGGACAGGTCCGGCAGCTTCGGGCGGCGATTGACGGTGAAGAAGAAGGTTGTTCTCTAGTTCTCTCAAGCTCTCAAATGCCTCAACAATGGATAAAGAAGGCTCAATGAAGAAGAAGAAGCTAGCTGAAGCTTGAAGGGGGCCCAATTGCCCCAAAACCACATAAATATCTCCAATTGCTCATTTCTTGGCCCCCACCTCTTCAGCCTTCAACCTTAGCCATTTGCACACCCAAGGCTTCCCCTAGAAGCCATTGAAGAGGTCCACAATGTTGCTCCCTCCTTGGCCTACGATTTTGGAACAATTTCCCTCCAAATCCACTTCAATTCTTCTCCAATTGAGCTCAAATTGGAGTCCAAAAAAAATCAATCAATGTGTCATTGTTCATCTCATGATTTTCCTCGTCAATTGGACCAACTTGACGGCTAAAAATGCGACAAAAAACGACCTTATAATTTTTCCGATCCAAAATAACCCAACTTTGATTTTTTGCCGAAATCTTGGGTTTGCAGAAAAATCTTCAAAGGATGAGTTGATGTTCCTAAAATGAATCGTGACATGACAAAAATTTCAATTTCGCAGTTAATTTCAATCGAGTGTGATTTTAGCGTGACCTAGCCTATCGGGTAGCTTTTAGGAATTTTTAGTGTAATTGGCCCGTGGTCGATTATTTTCGAGCCACATTATGCATCTTCGACACATTGGCAACCCTTGGTTATCATGAAAATCTCGAGATTTCAAATACGAGCACAGAGTACAAAAATGATAGAAAAATCAGTCTAGTGCCGTTCGACATAAATTTTACAATCAGGTGGAATCACCCACACACTAACCACATACCTCTGTCGAATCGACCTATCTCCGGTCTGTGATCAATTTTGACGGTGCCATAATTACCCTTGCAAATTAGCACGGTCAAGCAGTCGATTTCTAGTCGAATTCTCAAGTCTATTGCGTTAAAATCCCTTAATCACTTCACCAGATACACTAGTTATCACATGAGTGATCAGCTCAAAGAATAGAACTATAGGCGCGTCGATAAAAAGCCCAACTTATTCAATCGAAAACAAAACCTGAAAATTAGGATGTCAGAATACAAGTGTCGAATTACAGGTATATTATTACATAAATATTATAAAAGTGTGATTCATTAATAAAAGCTAAACTTTATTGTGAACTGAAACTGGCTTAATGAAATATAACCATTATGGGATAGTATTTGAACTATGTATTGAGGTGGTGTGAAACAATAAAAGGTTATGAAGCTTTTGTTGTTCAAGCTTACTCCTTTACATGTATCTTGACGTATTTTTTTGTTTCTTTTGGTAACCTTTGAATGATGTGAAAGGGCTAGTATGAACACCTAGAGGGGGTGAATAGGTGTTAAGAGAAATTTTTGTAAAAAATTTTGTAAAATACTTTTCTTTTGAAACAGAGTCTAAAAGCCAACGAACTTGAGTGAGCTTTGAATTTCTAACAATTAAATTAAATTATGAATAAGTAAAGGAGTTTAAGGAAGAGAATAAGAACACAAAGTTTATAGTGGTTTGGCTTAAATCATGCCTATGTCCACTCTTCAGCGCTGATAGCTTACTGACTGAATTCCATTATGAATCAAAAGAGATTTTACAGTCACGAGATCTTGACTTCACAGTGCAGAATCTCTACTACACTCTTCGAAGCCTCACAAATGTTTGCTCTCTCTTTCGAGTACAATTTGAGCTAGCAAATGAAATAGCAAAGAACTGGAAAGCTTTAGACTTTGAAATTAATCTTTCTCGCTTTATATCGAACAACTAAAGAGTCCACCTTAAATACTCCTTCATGCCTTCACTACCGTTGGCATTTTCAAAAGGAATTCTTCCAATCTACCCGTTGAACAGAATCAATCAAAGATATCTCGAGTCGTTTGATGATTGAGATGAAAGCCCGTTAATCCTATTCGCCAATACAATCAGGATTTTGGTTTCAATAAGTAGAACTTTCCAAATTTATTTGCCTTTCAAAAGATTTGATTATCGGAATTGATTTCAAAAAAGATAATCAATCAAGTAGGTGTTGTATCCAACCAGAAGGCCTTCCATAAGCTGTACGAATCGAATCCTTGAAGAAATAAAGATAATCTCGCATCTGAATAAATCTTCATTCTTCAGTGTTGTTCAGTCTGGAATTTGTTGGCGTGAGTAGACTTTGATCCTAAAGTCTGTCGGTCTTTAGATTTTGACTTTAAAGTCTTTGAGTCTTCAGACTTTAACTTTAAAGTCTTGGAGTCTTCGAGACTAGATTGAGGAAATATTTTGTTAACTTCAAAAAAATAGAGTTTTCTCTAACAATCTCTCTATTTTTTATGGTGACAAAACTTTTCTACAGATTTAAGAACTTTTGTCCTGCAAAACAAATTTTGAGTAATAAGTGATATCTTATAAAAATAAGTTGATTACGACCTGGATAGCATCGATTCTGCAACGATAGAAAACATGTTAATCTTGAAAAGATAAAACAAATAACTATCCAACAACAATCATTATCACAAAATAAGCTGCTGAACAAAGGTTCAAAAGTCAAACACCAAAAGTCAAACACCAATAACAAAAGTCCAAACCAAAGATAAAAAAAGTAAAATTAAAAAATCAAATCTGCACCATTCTCCCATTTTTGTCAACAGCAAAAAGTGGATAACAATAAAAAGGTTTGATGAAATCAGGGCTGTTTGGGGATACGAATGATTTGGAAATCCCCCATAGACTTAACAGTCTCCTCCAGCTTTCTCATAGTCTCCTTTAGCTGCTCAATATCCTCACCCTTGGCATTCTCTTGAACTTGAAGCTTAAGGGATTGTACCTACTCGTGTAGAGAATCTGAAGTAGACGCCAAAGTTGTTTTGAGGTTCTTGATCTCAAATTCCATCCATATTGCTGAGCCTTCAAATCCAGAAGGATTTCTAACAGCCTTTGAAAGTCTGCTTTGCTGGTTCGTTGGTGCATTAGGTCCAACCAAATCAATTTCAAGAGTATTGAGATGTGAAGGAACATCAGCCATTCGATCACCAAGACTTGGAGAGGATGCCTCAACAACAGCTTCAGGAAATTGAGAGGCATATACATCCTCTGGATCGGCAGGACAACGACTAACATCATCACTAGTAAAAACAGGTGAAGAAATACCTCTTTTTTCAGTAGCTCTCCCTGTTTTCATGCCTATAGGTAAAGAAAAGAATTCTTCTTCTTGCTCTTTCTCAGCATCAACACCCAAGTGATGTTCTTTTTCTTTTCCATCTCTGCAGGTTCCACTCCTAGTCTTCTTAAAATCCTCTGACAAAGATATCACTAAAGTTGGCTCAAAAGAGTCATTTTGATCCTCTTCTTCTCCTGATTTTCTTCCTTCTTCCTCTTTTTCTTCTCTTCTTTCTCTTTCTCCTTCCTCTGCTCTTCGTTCTTCACTTTCTTCTCTTCTCTCTTCTCTCCCTTCACCTCTCTGCTCTATCTCTTCTCGTCCTCTTTTCTCTCTATCCTCTGGCTGCTCAAAACTAACAAAACTCCAAAGATTTTTCAAGGTAAAAGCAGAAAGAGTAAGCTCTTCTTCATCCTCTTCATCTTGAAGGATAAGAGCTCTTCTCTTCTTTGTTGATTCAATCATAGGCTCCTTGCCTTTTCTTTTCTTTTCTTTATAGCAGAGTTTTGTTTTGTTTTGCTCGGGGACTTCTCCTTAAAGCGCTCTAAGACCCTATTCAGTTCCTCCAGTCTTATTTTCGACACCATCTTCAATCCTATCACCACAGGAGCAATGATTCGGGCATAAAGAGATGTAGGAAGCTAAATTTGAAAGTGTCTAAACAATTTGGTAACCAGCGCAGAGTAAGGGAGTTGTCCCTTATCTTTCACAACAGTCATGTACATGTGCATCAGGATTGTGTGTGGTAGCGAGAACTTCATCCCATTACTGATGGCAAACATCAGTTTTGCTTCAGAACGAGAAACATCAGTCTTGGAGGTTGACTTGGGTCGAATGCAGTTTATCACGACCTTGCGTAGTAAGATGTTGGAGGCAATCATTCTTTGATAAATGATGCCACCCTCAGAAAGTCTGTCCTTCACAAGGAAACTTGTAGCATGACCAACAGTCACATTTATTCGTCGGAAACTCCCTCTTTCCACACCAATAACATCCGCCAATGTGTATACGTCCACCACAAACTCTCTATCCCTTATAGTAAAACAAAATCTATTCGCGTCAAGAAATGACACATTCCAATAAAAATAAACAGTTAATTTGGCATAAGCGACAGCGGTCTCCGAACAAAATCTTTCAAGTTGAACAAGAGCAAATTTCTCCGTCAGGTTCACCTTCAAAGAGTCCAAAAAATTAAAATCTACAGTTCGAGGGTTCATCACCCTCTTTTAGCAATTTGGAGTAAGTTCTTTGGTGATCTTTGGACCAAAACAAATTTGTTCCCTCACTACGCATATCTGCAATAACGCCCATCCTAGGCTGAAAATTCGCGTACAACTTCTCATCGTCATCCTTAATCTCAGGCTGACTAAAGGAACTAAAGCGCAAATCAACTGGAAATTTTGCAAAAGTCCTGTCTACCGTTCCTTCAGGCGCAATGCCTAACCTTTCCATTGATCTCAAGAACAGAGTCTCATTCTTGTAACCTCTCTCTTTCAAAAACTCATCGATGAAAGTCATCGCAATACCACCCTGCTTCAACTGATTGTAGATTTTAAAGAGGAACTCAGGTTCTAGCGTTCTTATGGGTTCAACGTTTTCCACGATCTCTTCTTCTGCTAGTTGACGCGAAGGATGTTGAGTCGGACGCTGTTGAGAATGTTGTTGCTATTGTTGAGGAGAATCTTCTTCATCGCTTAAGTCAAAATGAGTAGGACCCTCAGGCATGCTTTGTGGTCCCCTGCTTGTAATCCGAGACGACTTTCTTTGGAAAGACATTGTTGCAGTCGAGGAGGATTTCTCTAACTTGTCCGTTTGAGAAATATGAAAACTTGGAGAACAAACTTGAGAGTAAAAGTGAGAAAGTAGGAATTTTGTATTCTAGGGTTTGTGAAAGCGTAAATGAAGAAGAAAGACTCGACAAGTATAAAAAAACAAATGAAATAGGTTATACGAATCGTCGTATGGAAATGAATCGTCACATGAAAATTGCCTTTTTTGAAAAATGAAAACTATCAAAAATTCAAAAATTCGAAAAGAAAATTTCTAAAAATAAAATAGGCAAGCAACGATTTAAATACCAATGTACCTTTTAGAACTTCATACTAAAATTAAATTGCCTGCATTTAAGAAATATTAACTTACGAAGCAATTCTGGACATTCTAGGTCTAATCAACTTTAGACTTTAGCCTATAAAAGAAATAATATTAAGTTTGGTGCGAATAGACTCAAATAAACTTTTCTCAAGTGGCTTTGTGAAAATGTCCGCCAGCTAATTTTTCGAGTCATTAAACTGAATCATAATTTCTCCATTTTGAACATGATATCTTATCAAATGATGTCGAATCCTAATATGCTTTACCCTTGAAAGAAGAATTGGGTTCTTCGTGAGATTAATAGCACTGGTGTTCTTGATACACGATTCTTCAATTCCAAAGTCTCTTAGCTGTTGTCTTATCCACAAAATTTGAGAAGAACAGCTCCCAAGAGCCACATACTCTACTTTTGCTGTTGATAAATCTACAGTACTCTATTTCCTTGATAACCACGATACCAGCTTGTTGCCAAGCAATTGACAAGCGCCAGAAGTACTTTTTCTATCAACTTTACAATCTGCTAAATTTGCGTCTGAATATCCAAGGAGAGTAAAGTCTCATTCTTTAGGATACCACAGACCTTGCTTTGGAGTAGTTGCAACATATTTGATGATGCATTTTGCAGCACTTAAATGAGATTCTTTGGGATCTAATTGGAATCTAGCACAAATGCAAACACTAAACAAAATGTCAGGTCTAAAAGCAGTAAGATAAATAAGTGAACCGATAATGCACCTATAAAGCTTCTGATCAACTTTCTTTCATCCTTCATCTTTGTCCAGCTTCAAAGAACTTAACATTGGTGTCTCTGTCTTTTTGCAATTCTCTAATCCAAATTTCTTGATGAGATCTTTTGCATACTTTTCTTGATGAATGAAAATTCATTTCTTCAATTGTTTGACTTGTAATCCTAGAAAGAAAGTTAATTCACCCATCATGCTCATCTCGAATTCATCCCCGCATAGACTTAGAAAACTTCTTGCGTAGATTTTCATTAGGAGATCCAAAAATAATATTATCGACATAAATTTGAACTAATAAAAAATCTTTTCCTTCTTTCTTTATGAATAAAGTAGTATCTACCTTTCCCTTTTCAAAACCATTTTGGATTAGAAATTTACTTAACCTTTCATACCGGACTCGAGGTGCTTGTTTTAATCCATACAAGGCCTTCTTCAATCTATAGACTGAGTTCAGCTTTCTTGGATATTCAAAACCAGGTGGTTGTTCCACATAGATTTCTTCTTGATAAATCCATTTAGGAATGCACTTTTGACGTCTATTTGGAATAACCTGAAATTTTTATAATAAGCAAAAGCTAGTAACAATCTTGATGCTTTTAACCTCGCTACTGGTGCATAGGTCTCATCATAGTCTATCCCTTCTTCTTGCGTGTATCCTTTGGCCATGAGTCTTACTTTGTTCCTGGCCACTTTTCCTTTTTCATCCACCTTGTTCCTGAAAACCCATTTAGTTCCAATAATAGATTTACCTTTTGGTTTATGAATTAGCTCCCAAACATCGTTGATGCTGAATTTTCCGAGCTCTTCTTACATAGCTTCGATTCAACTTTCATCATTCAGAGCTTCTTCTACACTTTTGGGTTCAATCTCAGAAACAAGTGCTAGTGCGCTAGACTCTTATCGCATTTTGGATCTGGTGCGAATTCCTTCATCAGTGTTGCCAATGATGAGTTGTTTGGGATGATTTGACTTGAGTTTCCAATTGCTGGTTGGTTTGAAAGTCTGCTGATCCTCTGCTTCAGTTGAATCTTCTAGTTCTGCTTATTGTTGATCTTCAAAAGTCTGAACCACTTCGGGGGAAGTAGACTTTGTAAAGTCTGGAGCAGGTTCAAACTCTTCAAGTTGAGTATAATCTTCTTGATTCTCTACTAAGTCTTGAAACTTAACGTTTATAGACTCTTCAACGAGATTGAGTCCTTTTGTTAAAGACTCTGTTTTGTTTGCTTGAGGTTGAGTAGCCAAGAAAAATTCCTTCATCTGACTTTTCTTCAAACTTCCCAGTTCGATCATTTGCATTTTTCAAAACAAAACACTTACAACCAAACACATGAAAGTAAGAAACATTTGGCTTTTTCCCTTTATACACTTCATAAGGAGTTTTCTCTAGTATAGGCCTCAAGAACACTGTTGATAATATAGTAGGCTGTAGAAACCGCTTTAGTCTAAAATCGAGAGGAAATTTCACATTTAATAAAGAGGGTTCTTGCCATTTTCCTACAAATATCTATCATTTATTTCTGCAACCTCATTTTTTTCTGGAGTGTATGGAGAAGAGAAAACATGCTGGAAACCAGATTCATCACAGAATCTTGCAAAGTCTTAATTTTCAAACTCACCTCCATGATTTGTTCGTATGCTCAAAATGACATATCATTTTTTTTTCATTCTGAACCTTCTTGGCAAACTTTGAGGAGCGAGAGAAGGCTTCAGACTTATTTGCTAGAAAGTAGACCCAAGTAAAGCAAGAGTAATCATCCACGATTACTAAGTAATATCTCTTTCCACCAATGCTTTGAGTTCTAATTGGTCCAAAGAGGTCCATATGTAGAAGCTGCAAAACTCGATTGGTAGAAACTTGATTTACAAGTTTAAAGGAGCTTCTAACATGTTTTCCCAAAACATGTGAAGTGCATAAATCAGACTTTTGGTAAGTCGAGTTGGGAAAATCACGAACGAGCTTCTTGAATGAAATCTTGGCAATTTGCTTCATGTTGACATGACCAAGCTTGTAGTTTATAATTCAGTCATTCCACCAAGGAGACATTATTGATAGTCAGGCTTCCAATCTTCACAGTTCCACATCCAACGATTATTCCCTTGCTATTCCCACCAAAAGAAACTTTTCCACCATTTATTTGAACAATCTTTATAAAGCAGCCAGAGTCTCCCGTCATGTGCCTCGAACAGCCACTATCCAAATACCATTTGATCTTTCTTTTGATAGTGACCTGTGATCAAGAGAAGAACTCAAGCTTTCTTTGGTACCCATATTTTCTTGGGTCTAGAGGAATTAGTATTAAACATTGTTTTTGTCCAATCCCTCTTAACAGGTCTCCAAACCTTGGGACATTTTTTTCTCGAAATGTCCCGAGCTGTTACACTTTGAACATTTGAGAGCACTCCTGCCAACATGTTTTACAAAAACTTTTTGAAAGTGATTTTTGTAAAATGCCTTTGTAAGTCTTTGTTTGATCTTTTCTTTAAACTTGGGAAAATCAATTAAAGGAACAGTTTCTAAAGTCATTCCCAAACCAGACTTGTTAAAGTAAGGTATTTGTACTTGAAAGAATTTTCTCCAACTTCTCGGATCCTTTTGAAAATCTTTTTGTGACATTTAAAATGTTTTCTTTCAAAAAGGCATTCTCTTTTGTAAGAGAATCAGAATTTGTTTTTAAATCAACAAAACTTTTATCTAGAATTTAAAATTTTTCTTTCCAATGAGCTACCTATCGCTTGAGTTTAGAATTTTCCATTTTTAGTTCGAAAATTCTCTCAAGAGAAATTTTGAGACTAAGACAAAGTTCATCTATATACTTCGAGACTTTAATAGGAATTTTTAAGTTGCTAACCTCAATTTCTTTGTCTAAGTCTGAGTTTGAATATGTTTCAGAGTCTGAATCTGATTCTGAATTTGCCATGAGACAGATATTGGCATATTCTTCATCACTTTCCTCGCATTCTGTATCGCTCCATGTCTCTGTTTGGAGAGCCTTTTTGTGTTTATCAGTTCTTCCTTTCTTCTTCTTCAACAGATGACAGTTGGGTCTAATATGCCCATTTTTCTTACATTCGAAGCATATCACATCTTGGCTAGTTTCATTGTCCTCAAGAGATAATGCACAATATAAAAAGTAGATGGCTTTAGCATCAAGAGATTGTCTCTTGGATATTTCTGCTTGTGTTATTCAATAGCATCTACAACTTCCTTTTCTCTTTCGGAGGTTGATGTGGCTTTGGGAATAATTCATTTTTCTACCACATCCCGTTACAGGAGATCTTTCGATCTCAGAAACACTTTCATCTTGTTTTTCCACACGTTGTATTCCTTCCCATCAAAGTAAGGAGGTTTGGTGTTACTTTAACCTTCAACCAAACCTGGAGCCAAAATTAGCTTTAGAAGTAAAACACTTCAATAAAATAAGCACACAAGCTCTAATGCTAATTAAAAGGGCTAGTATGAACATCTAGAGGGGGGTGAATAGGTGTTAAGAGAAATTTTTGTGAAAACATTTGTAAAATACTTTTCTTTGGAAACAAAGTCTAAAAGCCAACGAACTTGAGTGAGTTTTGAATCTCTAAGAGTTAAATAAAATTACGAATAAGCAAAGGAGTTTAAGGAAAAGAATAAGAACACAAAATTTATAGTGGCTCGGCTTAGATCATGCCTATGTCTACTCTTCAACGCTGACAAGCTACTGACTAAATTCCATTATGAATCAAAAGAGATTCTACAGTCACGAGATCTTGACTTCACAGTGTAGAAACTCTACTACACTCTTTGAAGTCTCACAAATGTTTGCTATCTCTTTTGAGTACAATTTGAGCTCAGCAAATGAAATAGCAAGGAATTGGAAAAATTTAGACTTTGAAATTAATCTTTCACACTCTATATCAAACAATTAAAGAGTCTGCCTTAAATACTCCTTCATGCCTTCACGACCATTGGTATTTTCAAAGGGAATTCTTCCAATTTACCCATTGGACAGAATCGATTAAGGAGATCTCAAGTTGTTTGATGATTGCGATGAAAGCCCGTTAATTATGTTCGTCCATCCAATTAGGATCTTGGTTTCCATAAGTAGAACTTTCCAATTTTACTCGCCTTTCAAAAGATTTGATTTCAAAAAAGATAATCAATCAAGTAGGTGTTGTATCCAACCAGAAGGCCTTCCACAAGCTGTACGAATCAAATTCTTGAAGAAATAAAGATAATCTCGCATCTGAATAAGTCTTCATTCTTCAATGTCGTTCAGTCTGGAATATATCAGCATGAGTAGACTTTGATCCTAAAGTCTATCGGTCTTCAGACTTTGACTTTAAAGTCTTGGGGTCTTCAGACTAGACTGAGGAAAGGTTTTGTCAACTGCAGAACAATAAAGGAGTTTTCTCCAACATGATGGACGTCTTAAAAACTTATGACCAAACTGGTTGTACTACTTAACACATCTGCTGAATGTGGGTAATGCAAAACAATTAAACTAATGGATATTATACCTAAACTATTCTGGTCACTAGTTAATGTCTATCAAGTTGAACATTTTTGTTGATGGTTAAGAAGTATGACGACAATTATGCAGAGCAATAGTATCTACTGTTATAGTTTAGATATTTGGTTTTATGGTTTGACTCAATTAATAGGCCACTGGTTGATGCAACGATAATTTGTTACTTAAAATTGGCTAATAAATCAGCTGTTGACCTTAGAGACATAGTTCACCTTATGAAACTCATGAGCAATAGTGGTGGGCTGTCAGGCTTGTCAATCTAGAGTACTATGTATTGCTATTGATGTTAACTTGTGAGAGATCCTCTGGATCAGCATTTTTATTATTTATAATGTTCTAGTAATCTGTAATCTGGATGCACAAGAGATGTTTTCTTTATGTATGATTGATTTTCCTGAATGAATAAAACATTGTAATTAGCATGATATGTGAATTTAGTAATAAATTGTCCATATCACTAATGTTAAGATCACATATATATGATATATGTGAGAAGTAAAGTTTATATCCTTGGTATGAGAGAGTTTCAAGGATTCAATTGAGTAGTGATCACCAAAGTGGCATACTTAATTGGATTTGAGAAATATCGGTCTCGTATGATGATTGGTATGTCTCCTAGTCTAATGCGTAGTCATACTCCCAAAGGAGATGATTATGTATTAGTTCATGGAGAGATACATGATGAAGTGGTAGAAGAGTGATTATCCTAGTGGTTCATACGCCCAAAGGTGATGAACTTACGAAGATTAGAATATATTATCATAATCGCTATCATGTGAGGAGTGTACAATTACATATCATGTATTCTACCTAAAAGTGATTATATGATTTTGCATGTAACTCTCTGGATATGTACTTGTACGTCAAGTTACACGGTACTCACATGATACTAATTATATACATTGATTGTTTTTCAGTCACATTTTCTGTAATTAATAACTCTACTATTATTGAGTTTTTACTGCTTCAAAATTTAAGTAGTGGAAATATAATTTTCTATTTGGTAAAAGAGCAATTGGATTTGCTTGTTATTCATCAAGCTTTTCATTTAAGAACGTTTAAAAAGTGGTTTAGTAACTGATTGCACTGCTAAAAAATGATGGAAGCCTTAGTGGCTTGAAATTATGTCTTGTCTAATACCGAAATTAGGATACATAAGCAAGGACATTTTAACATAATGATATATATACGTTGTATACGGTTAAAAATGTTGTTTCCAAAAATTTTCTATCTAAGGAATAATCTCACACATGTCTAGAGAAAGAATAGAAAAGTTGACAATGTTGATATTCTATCTACTCTTAACGGTTATCTAAAGATTTCTATAGAATATTGTGGAAGTACAATGACCGAGATAAAGAATAAAACAGTTAGAATTAGTCTTAAAGGTTGTCAGGCCTAATCGTGGCGATGAGTATTTTGACAAATATGGCAATGTTGAATAGCTTAAAGGGTCATTTGTCAAATACTTGGTAAATTCTAGGGTAGTAACTTAATTTACTATGCCTAAAAATCTTAATAAAATGATTTGGCCAAGAGGCATAATTGCACCATAATGAACATGGTGATGAGTATAATTAGTAAGACTAATTTATCCGGTCTTCTATGGGTTGATATTTTGAAAACAACATTCTTACATACAAAAGCATGTTTCTTACCAAAGTTGTTCCCTAAAAAAATTTTTGTGTTATGGATTTGACCTAAATTTAACTTGAATCATATTAATATTTAGAAGTATCATGCAGAAGTGAGGTCATATAACCTAATATTAAGTGCGTTAGAATTCAGATCCACTTGGAATTATTTTGTATCTTACCCAGATTATTCAAAGGGGTATCGATTGTATGGCCTTAATGAAGATACAATCATTATGCAATCACAGACAATAAAGTTTCTAGAGTTCGACGTGGTTGTAAAGGATAGCTGCTCTCAAACTATTAAGGATAATAGTACGATGGAGATCACCGTGTCTTTGTCTTTATACAGATAATTATGGAATCTCTTATACCATAAGCTATACTTATTGAGGTTCAAAGTACTATTCTTAATATAATTTATGATGAAATTTCTCAAAGCTCTCAAGTGTAGAATGAAATGGTTGTAACTTTACTCAGGAGGTTTGTTAGAGAAAGACAATCGGTTATAGCATCAGATTACATATTCTATCTATGAGAGCATGACTGCAATATTCACTACATGGTTGATTTAGCGACTTATATAAATGTTGTTTCTTATCATCACTCAAATATGTGATTAGATGCCATAAAAGGCAATATGCAAACTTACTGACTTGCCTAAAGATCACAAATTCATTAGTTGCAAATAGGTGTACAAAACTAAAAGGATTTCAAAGAAAGATTGTGGAGTTTAAAACTAAATTGGTAGTTAAAGTTTTCACTTTAAGAGAGTTGGATAGTTAATAGTGAAGAAATAATTATTTCTTTCAAGTATTTTTAAAGATTTTTTTAGAGTTAACATGTCATATATAATTCTTCTTGATATGGAGTTACGCCAAATAGATACTATCTTTTCAAATGAATACGTTGATAACAAAATCTATATAGTGCAATCGGGGGATTTTGTAGCAAATTATTCAAGTAAACTTGTGTGTAGACTGAAAAGTCTTATTCTTGATCTTAAGCAAGTTTCCAGATAATATTATTAAAGTTTTATAGTGTTGTCATTCCGTTCAATTGGGAACAAAGTAATTCAGTAGATATATACTGCAAGGTCAGTGGGAGGAAATTTATTTTTCTTATATTCTATGTACGTGATATTTTGCTTCCAAGTAGTGACCTTGAGGCATTTTTATCCTTCACACTGAGGTCCGTAAGGATTGTTCTCGCCATATATGTAGGATTTATCTCAGAGGACATTTGCTGGAAATATTCAATATACATCACTGCAAGCCAGGAATTGCTCTTGTCATTAAGGGTGTTGGACCGAATCTATTACATTCTTCTTATTCAGATATTAAGAAAATCTAGTTAAATGGTGTATCTTGTGTCAGTGCACTTATAAGTACAATGTATGCTCAAATTTGTACTAGATTAAATATCGCCTTTGCGATGGGATTTCTAAGCAAATATTAGTCAAATCTAGGACGCGATTACTGGGTTGCTGCCAAGAAAGTTTTAAGATACTTAAATAGGACAAGAGTTTATATGCTGATTTACAAATATGTTTAATTCTTGCAACTAGTAGTGTATATAGATGTAAACTTTGCTAGCTATTAGGATGTCATGATATCAATAACATAATATATATTCATGTTAGCAGGAAGTGCAATAAATAAAGTTCTATATCATCTTCTACTATGTAAGCATAGTTGGTAACATTCTTTTAGACTGTTACTTGGGTTATTAGACTCCGAAACCCCATTAAGGAGTTGACCGTTTTTAACTTTATGGATAGACCCATACGGTTGTATTGAGACAATAAATTTGTAATATTATTAATAACGGATGTATTAAGGGGTCTAAATATATGATAGTCAAATTTTTTACCATAAAGAAATGGTACAGAAAGATGATGTTATAATATAACATATTTCCACAGATGATATGGTTGCGGATCCACTAACTAAAAGATTTTGCTCTTCTATTCTTGAATGACATGTTATTAATATGAGCTTAAGAGCATCATAAGATGTTATTGTTTAGTGGGAGCTATTTTGGCTTTATTCTAATAAAGTTTATTTCTGTGTTTATTACACTTAGTAACGGTTTGATATGTATCAACTTTTGCATTCAATAAAGTATTTTTGAATGTGTTTTCATTATGTTGAATGCATATTGATAAAAGTCTCAATAAAAGTCTCAAGGTATTTTATAAACTTTGAGTGAAAGCTATGAGCATTTGGTTATTAGCCTTGTGCATATATCTTGTTATACATAAAGAAATGTTAATCGTAAAGACAATGCATATATGGGTTCATTGAAATCATAAAGACATTCTCTAATGGCACAAGTTTTTTGTGACGCTTAAGGTAAGAGGATTGTGACTGACAAATGAGATCTATTTATGAAAGATGTTATCCATTTACCACACTGCCATATTGAATCCATATCAATAAAGTTGAAAGCATTCATGATCATGAAATGCTCTGTGTATATACATGCAGTCATCGCTATGATTTGGTGTTTGAGACTCTATGATATAGGATTGACTATTAAGAATTATCTTCATACCAAGGTGTGCATATACAGTACAATTTCAATTAATATAATCAAAGTGAGAGAATGTAAGAGTTTTCCTAATATGAACTACATTTATTGATATTGTAATTTACCTTTTTACGGGGTTAGTCTAAGATGAGATTGAATGTTTCTTAATTTATATAATATGGGGCTGGCTAGTGTGGGCCAAGTTGAGCTTGACCCGTAATGAGAGAGCCTAATTGGAAACTCTATAAATAGTGTTCAAGTCTCTTATTTAACTTGAATTCTCACTAGTATCCTCACATAAGGAGCATTTATCTAGCGCTAAAGGGTGAGGGAGCCGTCTCGTTGAGCCAGTGATACAGAGGGCAATAGAAGAAAAGGACTTGCATATAGATATCGCTTTTCCGCTTCCGCATCAAGAATGATAGATTCTAAAATAGGTGCATTAATCTTTCTACTCAATTATCCATACTCTTGTTTTGGTTATGGAGATCTTGGATTACATGTTTTGCATCCAACAAGAATTCCCCTACCCCCGACTATCTAGAGGTATTATTACTATTATCATCATCATCATTTTAGTTTCCTTCCTTTGGATTTTGCATGTGTGCCTTGCATTTCTTGGACTTGGAAGATTCCTTGTACTTTTTACCAATTTCGACATTCCAGGACATATCTCACCTTGTTACATTAAGCTTAGAGAAATCACGTGCTCTTCTTCCCTCACTATTTAGCTGTCACATAAAGTGAAATCCTCACTACTTCTCTTCATGTCATTTCTCACTGGTTTCTGTAACATTTTGCCAAAACTAAACGTCTAACTTGGAGGATAAAGTATTGCTAGCTATAGTCTGTGCGTGTGCATGGTCCTTGTTCATGTTTCTTAATTCAGATGCTTGTCAAATTGGTGATATAAGTATGCAGCAGAGTATACTCACAAGAAATAAAGTAATTTTTTTCCAGGAGAAAAGAGTGATAGGAGCCCAAACTTTAACATCGATCTATCTACCCTTCTTGAATAGGTATTGGAGGAGAATCTGGACTAAGAAGATGTGCAGTGGTCACAAACTGGGGCTTGGATAGCTGGAAAAGAATACTCGTTTGCAACCTTGGCAAAAAAGTGTTCAGCAGAATATATGACTCATGCTCTTTAATGTTGTGTCTCTATTCAAGTCATTCAAAACTCTCTTATAGGTATAGGCTGTGGAAAAGAAGTGTAGCAGAGATGCCAAAAATTTAATCATACAAATTACAGGACTCAAGAGTTTGTACATCGTCTTGATTAGTACTGCATGGTAGATTTTGTTATTTTCCAAAGTACCATCTGCAGGACCTACTTTTTCAATTGCAAAAATGAAAATGTCCGTTCACGGTTCGTTACTCTATTCAAGTTTCATGTCAAAGTCAGTTACACCTCTCTTAATATTATAAAAGAAAAATAAAAATAAAGGGTGAAACATAAAATGATCAATAATAAACTGGGAGTGGATAATTCGAGGGTATCCATTCAGAACTATAACAAAGTGCTGTTGCGTCTCATCGGTCCAGTTTCTTCCTGCTGCAACAACGCTGCCATCCTCAACAATCACACAGCTGTTCAATCAAAGAGTACAATATGAAATCATTCACTAACCAAGACTGAAACACTAATCATCTTAATTAGTTAATTAAGTAACATATGTGAATGCACCAGGTTACTGAAAACTAGCATCTTACCCAGCTGGAACTTCAAGGCTGTCCAACAAAAGCTCTGCCTTACATAAAAAAAGCAATGTCTTGTTACTTGTTAGGAAAAAAGAAAAGTGAGGATAAAAGTCAGAAATTCTTTAATGCATGCATGCATACAGGCAATTCAAGAGTAAATCAGCATCAACTTGCCAGCAGTAGAAATAATTCAAGATCAATATGGAGCTACTAATGGAAAAAATGCACGTCTCATTTTTTTATTTTTTTTTCGGATCAAGATCTTGCAGGTCCTTTACTATATGCTCCTCACAAACTTACAAGCAATTGTTATCACCACATACTCATCCTATAATACAGATGCAAGTCCCCCCAAAATGTTAAACCAATATGGCTCTAACAACATTAAAGCGAAACAGCAACTAATTTGAGAAACTACATGTTGCTTGTTTTAGTGTGTCCTATCATTGGTACCTTAGAAACTTATCTTTCATTAATCAGGTTTCACTCGAGATCTTCAAAAGGTTCCAGGAGTTTTGGCCTCTAGGTTATTCTCCTTCATAAACATTGTGGTACAGAAGGATAAAAAGAGAATCCTAAACTGTTGCCAAGGCCTCAGAAATCGGAACAGAATTAGGTAACGCATGGTAACGTTTATGTTTCTCCCAATTTCTATTCTTTTGTTTTCCGGAACAAAAAAAAAAAAAAAAAAGAACAAATGCCTATTTGGTAAAACATTTGTTCCCGAGAACAATTTCTCTAATTTTTTTGTTCAGGAACAGTTTTGAAAAAAAAAAGTAGTTTCTTGTTCCAGGAACAATTTCTAGAAATAAGCCAATTTTTTTTCTTTTGTTTTTCTCTCTTGCTGCAGCCACCTCCAATCGCCCAAAGCCACCGCCAACCACCGCCACCGCCGCACAACCACCCATGGCTGACCGTCACCGCGACCGCCGCCAAAAACCGAGAGCAAGAATAAAAAGTAAATAATACAAAAAAAGAAATTGTTGCGTTACCAAATGCATTTCTATTCTTTTTCTATTCCAAGAGTAGATATTTTATATAGTTAAAACAGGTTCTTTTACTCGAAATTGTTCCTGTAATAAAAATAGAAAATAACTATTTATTAAAAAAAACTCTTCCACAATCAAGAAGCATTGTCATGCGCAGCCTTCGCTTCTTGTGCTTCGTGACTATTCTACTGCATAACTTATGTAGACTCGTGTTTCTCGTGACTTTTTTCTTTTTCATATCCACAGTCCATGGGTTAAAGAATATCACTACCTAACCAGTCATTCATGGGCACAACCGATGTTCACATTACTCTCACGCGCCATGTGAATTTGGTTCACTTCTCCATTAGCTGCCAAAATTATCAAGTGATAAAAGAACTCAACTGTTAACTGGTGGCTTCTTCAAGTCTCACTGCATCTTCACCATTCCTCTATGGTTTTGCCTCTTCAAGCACCTCGTAGAACTTGGCGACAGAATCCTATCGCAATTATTGGAGAATTGTCCTAAGAAAACTATCACACGCTGCACGATCTTTAGAAAGGTACATACTCCAGATCCACATTTGCTAGGCAGCTCAAAAGCACTCAAAGAGTCCCCCTCTCTCTAGACTTCACCTAACTTCTTTCAATAAATTGCCACCTACTCAAAGAAAGAAAGAAAAGCTACCTTCCATGGATTTGTTACTGATTTAGCAGCGTGTAACATTGATTAGTGATGAATTCACTACCAAGCATCCAAAAACAAAAGTTACGAAGGAAAACTAATTCAACGCCTCTCGAACAAATTCCACAACACGTTGTTCAAAGTTCCCACGCAATTGTAGCACCAAGGAATTGAATTCAAAGTCCAGGTCAAATATTACATAATACAATTGGGATGTGCCAGGTGTTACCTGATCTTCAGCAAGCGGCATGAAGCCCAGAACCTCAGCTACACATCCTTCAAGTCATCAGTTTCCATGGCTTCGGTCGGAGGTGGTAGTCGCCTCTGCTCTTCAGTCTACGCCACCATCGTTTCACTAGGGACTCTGTTTCAGGGAGACAAACTTCTTCTCTTCGTCGCCTCCGTCGTTGGTAAGTGGCAATCTTACATCCATCAGAGCTCGGTGTTGTCAGATGGGAGACGAGCTGTCGTGATGCTGAAAGTGGCGTCGCTGAACAATCTTGCAAGTCGTTCTGTATATCCGTTTTGATCGTTCCATGCATAAGTGGAACCATGGCTGTTGGATATTTTGATTCATAACCAAACTCGTAGAGTAAAGCTGGATCGATTAGATCTTGAAGCCTAACTATAAAATCTTCCTCTAGTTGCTTGCATACTATTCGGAATCCACACTTTTTTGCGACTCCACCTGATACTTTAACACTAAACTGTACATGACTCATAAATTTGACCAAAATTGATTGCTCCCTGCAACTGCTCAAATGGTGTGAATGATACAAACAAGTTATAATTTGCAACGGGAGTCCATTTACGCTTATGCAGCATTTGGCCATTAACTTCTATTTCCATGTAGTATGATTGTGATCCATGATCATGTTCATCAGTACTATGAACAACACAAAGAATGAATCCAAGAAACTTGTGACACAAGTCCTTAGAAGCCCTAAAGGATGCAAAACCTTTTTCAATAGGGAGCACCCACTCTGGTAACTCCGCTCCAAGATGAGTAGCATGGTAACCCTGTTATAAGATAAACTGTTAGAAAGTTCCCAAATAGAAGAATTCAATTTTGAGTTTAGAAAGTAATCCTAGTGAATTCCACTTCTAACTAGAGCTCTATAAATGAGTGGAGATACAAAATGATCCTTGCTTATAATAATATACAAGTCTCATGTGTTAGAAATGATTCTTATAAAAGAACGCAAGCCACCTCCATCATATGCATGTACGTGTAGAACCACTTTAAATTTATTTGCTTTTCTTAAGCTTCCTATCTATCGTTTTCTGCTGTTGCAATATACAAGCACACACTCCACATTAATATGAGAGAGAGAGGGAGAGAGAATCTTACTTGGAGAGGCGGCATTTGCAAAGCCAACTTGAGATAATCTCTACCGTTAGAAGCATAGGGATCGAGCATCTTCCAGCCTCCAAAATGAACATGGGGCGCCACGTGAATATGTAAATGTTTGCGCCCAAGGATGGATGTTGGAATGCTAGTTATTTTGGTCCCCATCAGACGTAAATTACCCAATTTGGGACAACAGGAATGATTCTTGAGAAACTCCAATTCAGTCAGACTACTTCCACCAAGGTCTAAATATTTTAAACTTGAAAGTCCGATCTTCATAGATGGATCAGCAGAATCATCGTACTTTGGAAACCCAATGAAGGATCTGCAACCTTTAAGTTCCAGCTCTTCGATGTTATGTAACTTGTATATACTAGACGGAAGACTTACCAGATTCCTGCAAACAGATAAGCTCAATTTCTCCAAAGAAACAAGATTTTCTACTGCTGCAGGAAGTTCTTTAATAGCAGTCCCTCTTAACGAAATAAGTGTCAGACTTTCAAGTTTATGTGGAATATCAGGGAACCTTTTCAAATTTTTACAATTTGTAAGAAGAAGATGCCGAAGTCTTTTTGTCTTGAGCACATTCAGAAAAACACGAAGTCGAGAGCACCCATCTAAAGTCAACACCTGTAACTTCTCAAGAAATGCAATCGACTCATGGGCTTCTACCATATTTTTACAATCAGAGAGAACCAATGCCTCGAGATGTGGAGTCCATGAGAGGTCAGGGATTCGAATGAGGGACTTGCAATAACTGAAATTAATGAACTTCAATTGTTGGAAGTCCTGCAAATATGGTGGAACAAACATCTCGGTCAAACTTACTATGAACTAATTTGCTGAGAATTGCGCGTTGTATTTAGAAATAAGTAAACACTTAGAAACTTTACTAATAATTATAAATCTATACATATATGTGGCAAGAGAATGATTTTAGAAATGACAAATAAAAAAGCTAATGGATATTGGTCAGAAGTGGGCCACGTGGTAAAAGCATGCCATGTGTCATGCCATGTGGCAATCGGAAAAAAAAAAAAAATGAAGCACCACGCGGCAACCATGTGAAGGCAGGCCACTAACGAGTTTAAGCCACATGTTATGCCATGTGCCAATTGTAGAAGTAAAGTGAATGTCACGTGCCGAGCACCGAAGTGAACATTCTTTCTGTTCTGGTTTAGACTATATATAACAGCTGTATGTCAAAAATATATATTCTATCACAATGACTTTTTTTAAGCCATTTAAACACAATGAAACCAACTTTTTAAAACATTTTGAAGAAAAAAGGTTCATATATTCAACTCAAAACCTAGCTTTGACTTTCAATTAAGAAACTAGCGGTATGCCGTGTGGATCTTGTATATCAAGTTATTTCTAAATGCACATGCATTACAGGCAAAGTTTCTAATATATATTTAATTTCGTCTACTTAGAAATGCTGCTCTTCACAAACTGATTTAAGCATTTAAGAATGCCTTGTTTTACAGCGTAATGCATTCAAACCTTGAAAATTCTTTTTCTTCAGCATTTGTTTATAGAATTTCTTTGTATTGTGCATTAGTTTCTAACAAAGCTGTTTCACTTAATTTTTAAATGCCAATTTTGCTGCACGTAAACATATTTCCTACTCGAGTAATTAGGGTCATTTTGAAAGGGAAAAAATAGAAAGAGAAGTGGCTTAAAAAACTAGGGAACACCACTTCGTTTCGTGTTCTAGTACACGTAATACACATATACACATACAAATGAAGTAGACAATGAAAAGGTCTATGTAGGTAAATGCTCACTTTAAATTGTTTAGGCACTACCGTGATACTGGCTTTGCTCATATCAATTCCCACTAATTTCATTGAACCAGAGGAATATTCAGTAATCTGGCGAGCACATCCAGGCCATTCAAACCATCTAAGCCCCTTAGGAAGACATAAAGGACCTTGGAAAGAATCTTGCAGGTTAGGCAAGATGAGCAATCTCAACCTTCTCATTTTTGTAAAAGCATCAGGATGGATACACATCTCTGTCCACTCAGGTAGCGTCAACACTATGGCTTTTACAGCACAATCTTCCTGCATATGCAAGATTATTTAGGTTATACATATTTTTAGTAATTAAAGTCGAAGAAAAGGAGCACAACTTTGATTGTAATCATAATTCTTACCTTGTCATTGGACAGAACCTCGTCAACATCATCATACAACCATAGTCTGCTGCGTCTTCCAGGATCATCGCGACACTCTTGGTTCACAATATCCTTACCCATCAATTGAATTAAGTCATGCATTTCTAGGATGTCCAACTCAATTCTTATCAAGGACCTCTTAACAAGAATTTCAAATCCTGCAGTTGTCTCAAGATCGCAACTTTCAAGAACTTTCTTTGTATACTCCCTTTTCCACCCCCTAAAGAAGCAGGAAATGTGGAGAAAGATTTCTTTCTCATTTTCATCTAGTCCCTCATAACTAATTTTGAGCACGTTATTAATGCTTTTGTTAGGACTCCTAGAAAATTTCATTAGTGTACTTTCCCATACATCTTCTGTTTCACCACATAATAAGGAACCCAACACCTCAAGTGCTAAAGGAAGACCTTTAGCATAATTCAGAGCCCCATTTACTAGATCTATTCTGATTTGGTGCACCTGAGAAGCATGCTTACTAAGCAGCTTGCAAGCTTGACTGTCATCTAGTGCTTCAACTTCATACACATGATCTTGATATATCCCTTGACAAGTTAGCAAATGTCTGTCTCTTGTAGTAATAATGATCCTACTCCCATTACCAAACCACTTGCCTTCTCCTACTAAAGCATTTAACTGGTGCAGGTCATCCACATCATGAAGGATTAGGAGAACTTTCTTGCGACCAAGTCTGCGTTGTATTATATTAATACCTTTATCAACAGTGGACACTTCTAATCTTTGCTGCAGTAATAATGTATCTTTTAATAATATTTCTTGCAAAGTCACTAGATCCTTGCAACCTTTTGAAGTTTCTCGAACATTTGCCAGAAAACATGAACCCTCAAATTGTGTAAAAGAAGAATTGTATAGGGCTTTCGCCAAGGTTGTCTTCCCTATACCTCCTTGTCCCCACAATCCCACCATCACAACATCATCATTAGATTCAAGGTTTAACATTGATTTTAGCATAACCACTCGAGATTCTATCCCAACCGGGTGCTTAGCAACATGCAAAGGCATTCGGTCAAGATGATTGGAGATCCATTTCACAATTTCTTGTATATGCTTCGACTCATCTCTAACAAAAACAGAAAAGTTTTAGCAATTTGAATAAGCAATTACAAGCAATCACTGGCCAACAATAACAAAGTAGTGTGTCACATTTTTAGATAATTACAGCCAAAACAAAATGTATTCCCCACTTAGTTGAATTAGAACTCCGAGATAACAAGCTCAGGATTCAACTTTTAGTCAATCGATTCATGTATCTATCTACATAAGTGATTCATGTCCTTGATTCACTATTTTTCTTTTTGACTATTAACCAAAAGGAGCTATTTAGGACGAACTTTGAATGGCAATTAAAATCCGAAAATTATTAAAAACCCCTGAAGCACGATGTCATTGCCTTACACAGTCTGTATAGACTAATTATCCTGTATCAAGCGTTGCTAACTGCTTTATTCCTTCTGAAGAAGAAATGGGGCAAGTGCAATAACACTACTTAAACATTTTGTCCATTGGTTGATTAAAATTTTAATGTTCTATCTTTTTCAACTGAGTCTGTAAATTTTTCAGCTGATAAAGTCCTAATGTCTAATTTCTATTACTGGAAAGAACCACGCGTCTATTCTATGGTTTATTTATTTTTATTTTTTTGGTCGAATCTATTTCATGGTTAGCCATGTGTGATTTTTCGAACTCAACCACACCGGTAACAAGTTTAACACTGGGTTGCCAAAATTGAAAATATGTCGAACTCAATTGACCCAAACGAAATGCAAACAACTCAAATAGCCCACAAACAGAACGTTTAGGGCTTTTATCATACTTTGAGGAGGGCAACAAGGATCCAAAAGAAAGAGCTATAGACCTTACGAATGAAACGGGGCTTAGCAACAGCCAAAATGAGAATGATATTGTTCCATGCTCAAAAATAGATGTTTTGTTTCCGTGCCAGTGAATTTCAATAAGTTCTTCAGTGCCAAAATATTGTCAGTGGAGAAAGACTAATAAATTTATGAAATCACCAAATTCTTTTATAATTAGCAGATAACCAATAACTAACTCACCAAATTTTATTTTCATTACTTACGGCCTTCAATCTACTAACTTTTATATGAAATTACCAACATAACTTAGAGCTACTTACCAACTTTTGTCATTTTAACTAATTACCTACTAGTTTTGAGTTACCAACTTTTACTAATTACCAATGCTATTTGTTCTTTTAATTTCCCAACTTTTCTATTGGATAACCAACTCTCATTTGAGTTACTCACGAACTCATTTTAAAAATTGCCAATCTTAATTAGAGTGGCTTACATATTTTTTCTCCAATCAAATCATCAACTAATTTTGAGTATCAAATTTCATTTGAATTACTTGTCAAGTTTATTTTTCTTTTAATTATCAACTTATCTTATATTTTGCCATATTTTTGTTTATTAATTTTAACTATATGTTAGATTTACCAACTCATGTACGAAATTACTAACTTTAACTTAAGCAACTTAAGAATTTTTAAGATTTATAAGATGAAGCATCTATACATATACTTAGAAAGTTACAATCATGTGTGCGTTGATTAACTAATTAATTTATTTTTGTGAAAACAATCTTTATACGTACTTGTAAAGATTAGTTTCTTACACAAAATATGGACTCCACTCTACTTACTCATCATTCAAAGGCCAACCGGACAAGCTACCAGCGTTGAAAAGAGCTTTCTTCCATCTCTTCACTTTCTCCGAATCCTCCCCGAACTTGGACTTGTGCTTATTCAGAGCTTTTTGATAACTCATTCTTCCCTTTCTCACTTCTCTTGGTTCCACTTTATAAAACACTGGCAGAACGGTGAGGTTCCTTTGCTCCTTGCACTCCATAATCTTCACCACCTCTTCCAAGCACCAGTTTGAAGAAGCGTAGTCCTCAGAGAAAATGATTACTGCAATGTGCGATTCTTCGATGGCCTCCATCAGCATCGGCGATATCTGGTCACCCTTTTTCAGTTCTTTGCTATCCCGGAAAGTGTGTATTCCACTCTGGATTAAAGCTTGGTAGAGATGGCCGACGAAGTTGTGACGAAGTTCTACCCCTCTGAAACTTAAGAAGACGTCGTAAATCTTTTTGGGTTTCAATGAAGAAGCCATTGGATGATGGAGTTTAACAATCGGCAACGATTGTGAGCTAAAGATTTGAAGCTGTGTTTTCTAGGGGTAATCGGGTCCGGGATGGGTAGGTTTCAAACATAGACCCTGTACCCGACCCTGTTAGAACCGGTTTTTCTTTTTTGGACCCTATACCAGACCCCGTTTGAACTGGACCATATTTTGGAACCACCCTATTTGGTCCGGTTCCAAGGTCAACCCGGTTTCCACTAGAACCTATTTTACAACCGGCCCATATCTTATACAGCTTCGAATTTTACATTAATATGCAAGAAAACAACATAATCCTCCTATTGAAACATTAAGCACCAAATCATGTGATTCTGCAACCATATAATCAGCAACATGGAAATCAACACCGCATTAGTTTATATGTCCTTTGGAGCATGCAGTTGTAATAATGTCCAAATGCTCCATTTGTGCTGACCAATAGAGCAAGACAATCCCAGAGTCCAACAAAATTATGGAAGATCAGGCCAAGTTTTAAATTCTTCAAGGGTGCAAGCTGTCCAGAGACCTTGAATCGAACCTACCAACTTCGGCAAACCAGCCCCAAATAAGCGCGACCGAGACCTGCGAGGAAATCATAAGAATCATCACATCAGCTTTAGAGAAATTGATGATGGACATGGACCGTAAGGAATCAACTGAAGGTCATCAAAGTTGCTTTCCCAAGATATTCCTAACATACCTACTCCAAAAGCTGTATATAAAGATACATATGATGATTAGATAACATCTGTGAGGTATATATCATCATCAACCCTGCGCTTGTGTGATGGAGATAGGTTTTCTTTTTGGTAGAATGGAGGAGATGGATTAAGCATGAAGAGTTTCCACTGCTTTGCATGCGAAACTTACATGGCTTCAATATGCACACATAGCTAAAATACAAAGTGTAGTTTCCTTAACACTACAAGGATGACTCTCTCTCTCTCTCTCTCTCTCTCTCTCACTGAGCTACACGAACATTATTTAATCAGCAGTTCAATAATAAACTAGTCCGAGGGGCCTAGTGCAGCAGAAATTCCCCAGGTACTTCCCAAAAACACAGACCCACAAAGGTCCAAAAGAAGCATATATCCCAGATTGTACAAGAGTGTCATATAAGAATTTGAGCACCCACAGGATCCTCGTCATCATATATTTCTTTGGGTTATTCCACAGGATAGAGATACAACCACGACCGTATCCCTAAATTCTCATCCTCTTCGTTTTGTCTCTAAGCTGTAACACTTCTGGTCTCTGAGGCCTCCTAACATATTGCTCATTGGGTCTCTCACCAGAACAATCTTATAATTTAGGTCAGTAACATACAACCGCAAAGCCCAGATCAGACAATCATTCGGAACCGAACCTCCGACCCTCCCAAAAAAGCAAAGGGAGAAACGGTTTACCCAAAAAAAAAAAAAAATCAATTTCGGACTCACCTCGCTCTGGAATAGCTGTGTCGGAGTGGGGGAGCTGCAAAAGAGAGGCGATGGTAGCGAGTCTGGGCCTAGCGACAAGAAGACGAGAGGCGACAACGAGTTGGGTTGCGTTCCTGCGGCGCACCAACAAGAGGCGAACCGGCTAAGTAACGACGATGGTGGCGATTGGCGAGGGTGCGGTGGATCTAGGGTTGCTGCGTATAGAGGGTTCCTGCGAATCGCAGGCTGCGATTGAGAGCGAGAGAGAGAGAGAGAGAGGCAGGATCGCAGGAGCTCCAGGAGAGAGAGAGAATCGCAGGCTGAAGAGGTAATATGGAGGTGAAATTTCAAGCCATTGCATTCGCTCTCTTTTTGTAGGAATGCGCGTCGCAGGAAAGTCCGGATCGGGACAAAAGTCAAAAAATAGTAGATACACACTGGGAATTTTTCAATGATCATGCGCGTCGCAGGAAAGTCCGGACGCGCATCATCACGTGCTCTTATTTACCTGTGGAAAAGTAAACGGAATTGGGTTCACGCAACAAAATACAAATGAACTTTCTGAATGACTGAAGAGGTAATCAAAATGAAAAATAGTAGATACACAGTGGAAATTTTTTTAATTTACATACTTTTGAAATGTACCCGAAAAATAAGCATTTCTAATGTACGAAATAGTATGATATCAAATTAGACCATGAGGAAAGGACATATGATTAAACATGATTAACTGATTATCCAAAAGCCTTTAATGTAGTTATTGGACTTAGAACAATAAGCAACGAAGCCACTAATCACCTTTTTGATGATCATAAAGTTATTGCTGCACAACAGGGATAGAATAGATCAACAGAAGTAACTTGAACATCTTTCTTGAGAATGCACTCGATGCACTTTTCTTTTACTTTATTATGAGAGATTAGACAATGCATGACTATGTTAAGGATGTGTCTGGTACTTTTTACCCTCTCTCTTTTTTTTTTCTTTTTTTTTTATAAATTGTAGTGTGCACTATTACTCATGTTAACTAAATTTTACTTATTCAAGCTCTAGACCACTCGATTATCTAAGCAATCAAAATCTACAATTATTCTAACAAAGAAGCAGAACCAAAATGTAAAATATAGCCGGGACATTAAGGGGTGATGGAATTGGAGGTAGTTGAGGTGATGGTCATAGTGGAGGCGATGGTCGAGTTCATGTTCTGAGGACCCTCATGAAAAACTGAAACCGACACCGGGGATAAATGGATCATGAAAGTTGCTTTCTCCCAATTAGACCTGTTAGAATGCCTCATAAATCCATTTTTTTTACCCATATGGATATTAAATAAGTTAATATATGGTATAATAATATTAAGTAAATAAGTCATAAATAGTGTCAAATGGATCTTTGTAATGGGACTCACCTTGTCGATGAAGAACCGATAGGCAAAAGTCTCGCCAGGCCGAATGGGGTGTGTCGAAGCCCCGCCAATCTGCAAAAACCCAACCCCAACATCATCAGTCATCGTCCCCTCATGGACTGAACACCTTCACGATACATGCTTTTTGATGTCTTCGTTACTTACCGGTCTCACTCCGTCAATCTGGATCGCGAGTTCCTCCTTCCCCAACTTGTTGGTGACCTCGATGACGAGCAGGTCTCCTTGATAAGCCGATATGGTTGGGCCGGGGGTTCATCCGTTTATGGTGACGGACAGCTTCCAGTAGCCCCCTGGCGGCGTGAGCTCGTACTTCGCTACCCACCTGTAGCGTCATGCCGTGTCCTCCGCCCCGAAAGGCATGGTCGTCAGTACCAGAATGCAAAGCAACCCTGCAAGTAATGGAGCCATCTTTTGCGCATCCATATCGAAGAGGCAGAGAGAGAGATTTGGAATTTTACTGTACAGCCAGAGGATGGAGAGGGCGTTTATAATGGAGACAGGGAGGGAAGTTGGAACCCAATCGTGATGATGTGGAATTACATGGGACAGTGAGCGGAAATGGAGAGGGCGTTTATATTAATGGAGAGACGGGAGGAGATTGGAACCGAATCGTGATGACGTGGAATTACATGATACGACGAGCGGATGGAGAAGGCGTTTATAATAATGGAGAGACGGAGGAGAAATTGGAATCGAATCGTGATGATGTGTGAAGTTTACAAGCCTTTATTAGAACTGGCACGAATAAGGTTGCGATGCGTTAATCGACATCTCCTTCCACACGAGCCCCCCGCTACTCCATTGGCTAGGGGGTTGCATGACAACATTTCATTCGAAACTATTTTTGGAACAGAAATG
This sequence comes from Eucalyptus grandis, assembly GCF_016545825.1. NCBI lineage: Eukaryota > Viridiplantae > Streptophyta > Magnoliopsida > Myrtales > Myrtaceae > Eucalyptus > Eucalyptus grandis. Next base: position 378,031 of record NC_052620.1, read on the forward strand.
AATTTTTCGATTTCTATTTCTGGACGAGTTTCTAAGGAAAAAAACTGTTTGATAACTTAATAGAATTTCTATTTCAAAAATAGAAATTCATTTGATGAGCCAGAGGAGAGGTAGATGAGAGGCGGAGGCGGAGGCGGAGCAGAGAGGCGGAGGAGAGGTGTAGCAGAGGCAGAGGAGAGGCGGAGGCGGAGCGGAGAGGCGGAGGCGGAGGCGGAGGCGGAGCGGAGAGGCGGAGGCGAAGCAGAGAGGCGGAGCAAAGGCGGAGGAGAGGCGGAGGCGGAGGCGGAGGCGGAGCAGAGGCAGATGCGGAGGAGGAGGAGGAGGCGGAGAGAAGAGGCGGAGGGCGTCGGTGCTCGGATCGGTGAGGGCTTCACGGCCGCAGGGGAACGAGCGGCGGGGTGCGAGAAGAGGCGGAGGGCGTCGGTGCGAGGCGGAGGGCGTCGATGCGAGGCGGAGGCGGAGAGGCGGAGGAGGAGGAGGAGGTAGAGAAGAGGCGGAGGAGGAGGCAAGAGAAGAGGCGTACGAGGGAGAAGAGTGAAATTAGGTTAGGAGAAATCGAAATTAATTTAGAAGAAATCGGAAATAGAAAATATCTATTTCGATTTCTCCTCAATTTCTATTTACGGAATAGAAATCTATTCCGAAATAGAAAATTTGATAAGCGTTATCAAACAAGTTTACATTCGAGGAAATTGGTCTGGAACAGAAATAATTTTTATCATGCACCCCCTAGAATGATGTTGTGGATAGTCATCTCTACTAGGATTAATAAGGGCACGCATGACAACTATTATGTTCGAAAATAGTTTAACAGGAAATAGATTTTTCATTTCTATTTCAGAAGAGTTTAGTAAAATAATAGTTTGATAACGACACAAAATTTCTACTCTAAAAATAAAAATTCGTTTGATAACGACATGAAAATGTCTTCCTTTCGGATGGCCATGGCGGCGACAAGCGACGACCTTTAATATAAAAAATAAAAATAAAAATGATTTAGTAACAAAAAAATAAAGAATAAAATAAAATAAAATAAAATAAATCATAAAAAATAAAAATAAATAAAAATAAAATATCCTTAAAAATAAATTTATTTTATTTATTCTATTTTATTTTATTTTACGAATAAATTTATTTTAAAATGAATAAATAAAAAAAAATTATTTGGCAAAACATTCAAGGCAAATAAATTTATTTTTATTTGTCATAAATGAATTATTTTAAATAAATTTATTTTTAATAAAATAAAAATAATTTATTTATTTGTAATAAATTTATTAAAATAAATTTATTTTTATTTTTAAATGATTAAAATGAATATATTTATATTTATTTATTTTTATTTTTAATAAAATGAGGAGAGGCCAAGGAAGAGGAGGAGGCAGAGACATAGAGGAGATGAGGGAGGACTCACCAAAATTAGGGTAATTAAGGTTTAGTGAGAGAAATTATTTTTGATTTCTCTTCCAGAAATCAGAAGTATAAAATTTCTATTTCTGATTTCTCTTCCAAATCAATTTTTGGAATAGAAATCTATTCCAAAAATAGAAAAACTGAGTAAATTCAAACAGGTTTCATTAAAAGCAGTGCAGGAATAAAAAATTATTTCTAGAACAGAAATTTTGGTTATCATGTACCCCTAAGCATGCCATGAACGGTGGCACGACTTAAACCACATATCAACATGGTACACCAAGACTTAGAATATGTCGAATCCACTCAACTCAACATAATACTGAGAAACGAAGAAGTGAGAGTGCTCGAGGTGCCCGTAGAATGATGTGCCAACAACGGTTAGGGAGATGAAATAGAAAGCGATTTGGTTCGCCCAGTTGACGTATTTCTGTCAGCTTGAATTACCTGGTTAATGGAGTGATCGTAGGCATCTTTGCACATAATCGGATCAACCTTATATATAACAATATGCTCTTTAATTCAACACGATAGAATTCTTCCATGACCCTGATGACCCCGAAATCGCCACCGGCAAGGCCAATAACAATATTAGCTTGTGTGATTCTACTAACATTGATGACTCCGTCGTTTGTGATCAATCAAAGTGCAAGAATGGCTTGTTTGGCTGAACCGATCAGATGGTGCCACAGAACCTCAAAATGTTCCTCTTTTCTATTACAACTAGAGAGAGAGAGAGAGAAAGAGAGAGAGAGAGAGAGAGAGATGCAACTATTCCTACAAATCTCGCAATGAAACCATCATTATCTACAACAAGCAACTTTCGGAAGAAACTAAGAATTTTGTGCTTGTGCTTCCATCGTTTTGAGAAGCCTAAATAGCCCAGCTGCTTCCCTTATCCGTGAAAAGTTTATGCAGAAGGCTTGGACTTCAATCAGGATCTCCTTGACTGCCCAAAATCATTAACATACAGAAGAAGGCAGAAAAACAAATCGTGTAAGAAACAGATCATCCCACCAATATCGTCCTACATGACACTGAATATTCTCTTTATCCATTTCGCTATAGCTGGAAGGCATATACTCAAAACAAACAGCATGCAGATTTCGTTCCATCACATGGATTTTGCTTCATTGTAAAAAAAAGAAAAACAGAGTCCACAATCTTCTGCAGATATCAAATTCTGCAGAGGCACGCAGAACACACAGGACTCCACCTTCGAAGGCCCAACAATAATAGAAATAAAGGACTATCCAACGCATGAAGAAAATGAGTAAATGCAAACACGTACCATCAATGTGATTGTTCCGTATCAAACTCTGCAAGAAAACACATACAAGTCTAACGAGTCTATTCTGCATGTATTTGTCCTGCCAAAAAGATGAGATGAGCTATAACGACAGTAGTTAAAATCAACTGCTATCTAGCTATCAGCATTTGCAAAGAAAGAGACAAGACAACGAGCTTTGTGGGCACTAGCAATGCTGACTGCTCCAAAATTTCTTACTCCTGCATGTTGCCACAGTTTCTTGCTATTCAATTGTCCTGAAAAAACTATCACACGCTGCACGATCTTTATGATAGGTACATACTCCAGATCCACATCTGCTAGGCACCTCAAAAGCACCCAAATCCCCCTCTCTCTTGACTTCACCTACTTCTTTCAATAAATTGCCACCTACTCAAAGAAAGAAAGAAAAGCTACCTTCTACGGATTTGTTGCTGATTTTGCAGCGTCTAACATCGATTAGTGATGAATTCACTACTAAGCATCCACAGACAAAACTTACGAAGGAACACTAATTCAACGCCTCTCGAACAAATTCAACAACACATTGTTCAAAGTTCCCGCACAACTGTAGAACCAAGGAATCGAATTCAAAGTCCAGGTCAAGTATTACATCAACTTAATACAATTGGGATGTGCCAGGCGTTACCTGATCTTCAGCAAGCTGCATGAAGCCCAGAACCTCAGCTACACATCCTTCAAGTCATCAATTTCCATGGCCTCAGTCAGTGGTGCTAGTCCATCGCCTCTGCTCTCCAGTCTCCGTCGCCGTCGGTTCACTAGGGACTCTGTTTCAGGGAGACAAACTTCTTCTCTTCGTCGCCTCCGTCGTTGGTAGGTGGCAATCTTACATCCATCAGAGCTCGGTGTTGTCACGAGCTGTCGTGATGCTGAAAGTAGCGTTGCTGGACAATCTTGCAAGTCGTTCTGTATATCTGTTTTGATCGTTCCGTGCATAAGTGGACCCATGGCTTTCGAATATGTTGATTCATGATCAAACTCGAAGAGTAAAGCTGGATCCATTAGATCTTGAAGCTTAACTTTTAAATCTTCCTCTAGTCGCTTGCACATTATTCGGAATCCACACTTTTTCAGAACTCCACTTGATACTTTAACACTAAATTGTTCATGACTCCCATAAATTTGACCAAAATTGACAGCTCCCCACCTAGGTCTTATGAATAATAGAGACGAGGTGTGATTTTCAAGGGGAGTCCATTCACCCTTACACAGAATTTGGCCACTAACTTTTATTTCTATGTGGTATGATTGTGACCCATGATCCTGTTCATCAGTACTATGAACAGCACAGATAACGAATCCAAGAAACTTGTGACACAAGTCCCTAGAAGCCCTAAAAGATACAAAACCATTTTCAATAGGGAGGACCCACTCTGGAAACTTTGCGTCAGGAAAAATAGCATTGTCAGCCTGTTATAAGATAAACAGTTAGAAAGTACTCGAATAGAAGAATTCAATGTTAAGTTTAGTAAGTAATCCTAGCGAATTCCACTTCTAACTAGAGCTCTATAAATGAGTGGAGATACATTGATCCTTGCTTATAATAATATGCAAGTCTCATGTGATAGAAATGATTCTTATAAAAGAACGGAAGCCACCTCCGTCATATGCATGCACGTGTAGAACCACTACAGATTTATTTGCTTTTCTTAAGCTTCCTCTCTATCGTTTTCTGCTGTTGCAATATACAAGCACACACTGAATCCAGCATACACTGCACAATAATGAGAGAGAGAGAGAGAGAGAGAGAATCTTACTCGGCGATACGGGTATTTATAAATCATCTCAACAAACCTTCTACCGTCAGAAAGATAGGAATAGGGATCGAGAATCTTATAGCGATCCGGGCGTGAAATATGGGGTGGTAGATTCAAGACTTCGAAATGTCGCTCAAAGATGGATGTTGGAACGCCAGTTATTTTGGTCCCCACCAAATTTAAAATACTCAATTTGGGACAATAGGAATGATTCTCAAGAAACTCCAATTCAGTCAGACTACTTCCAGAAAGGTATAAAAATTTTAAACTTGGAAGTACGATCTTGATAGATGGATCAGCAGAATCATCGTACTTTGGAAACCTAATGAAGGATTTGCAATTCGAAAGGTCCAACTCTTCAATGTTATGTAACTTGTATATACTAGACGGAAGACTTACCAGATCCTTGCAATCAGTTAAGCTCATAATCTTCAAAGAAACAAGATTTTCTATTGATGATGGAAGTTTTTTAATAGCAGTCCCTTTTAACAAAAGAGCTGTCAGGCTTTCAAGTTCATGTGGAATATCAGGGAACCTTTCCAAATTTTTACAACCTGTAAGATAAAGACGCTGGAGTCTTTTTGTCTTGAGCACATTTGGAAAAACACCAAGTCGAGAGCACCCACTTAAAGCCAACAACTGTAACTTCTCAAGATATGCAATCGATTCATGGGCTTCTACCATGTTTTCACAATAAGAGAAAGACATTTGCTCGAGATGTGGAGCACATGAGAGGTCAGGGATACGAATTAGGGACTTGCAATAACTGAAATCAATGTACTTCAATTGTTGGTAGTCCTGCAAATATGGCAGAAGAAACATCTCAGCCAAAGTTACTATGAACTAATTTGCTGAGAATTGCGCGTTGTATTGAGAAATAAGTAAACGCTTAGAAACTTTACTAATAATTATAAATCTATACATATATGTGGTAAGAGAATGAATTTAGAAATGACAAATAAAAAAGCTAATGAATATTGGTCAGAAGTGGGCCACGTGGTAAAAGTATGCATGTGTCATGCCATGTGGCAATCAGAAAAATAAAATGAAGCGCCATGCGGCAACAACGTGAAGGCAGGCCACCAACAAATTTAAGCCACATGTTATGCCATGTGCCAATTGAAGAAGTAAAGTGAATGTCATGTGGCGAGCACCGAAGTGAACATTCTTTCTGTTCTGGGTTAGACTATATATAATAGCTTTATGTCAAAAATATATATTCTATCACAATGAATTTTTCCCAAAAATTAAGAAACCTTTTTAAGCCATTTAAAGACAATGAAACCAACTTTTTAAAACATTTTGAAGAAAGAAAGTTCATGTATTCAACTCAAAACCTAGCTTTGACTTTCAATTAAGAAACTAGCGGTATACCGTGAGGATCTTGTATATCAAATTATTTCTAAACGCACACGCATTACGGGCAAAGTTTCTAATATATATTTAATTTCTAATATATATGTTTATAAAATTTCTTTTTCTTTGTATTGTGTATGAGTTTCTAATAAAGCTGTTTCACTTAATTTTTAAATGCCAATTTTGCTGCACGTAAACATCTTTCCTACTCAAGTAATTAGGGTTATTTTGAAAGGGGAAAAAAGGAGAAGTGGTTTCAAAAACTAGGGAACACCACTTCGTTTCATGTTCTAGTACATGTAATACACATATACACATACAAATAAAGTAGACAATGAAAAGGTCTACGTAGGTAAATGCTCACCTTAAATAGTTCAGGCACTACTGTGATACTGGCTTCCCTCATAGCAATTCCCACTAATTTCATTGAACCAGAGGAATCTCCAGTAATCTGGCGAGCACATCCAGGCCATTCAAACCATCTAAGCCCCTTAGGAAGACATAAAGGACCTTGGAAAGAATTTTGCACGTTGTCCAAGATGAGCACTCTCAACCTTCTCATTTTTTAAAAGCATCAGGATGGATACACATCTCTGTCCGCTCAGGTAGCTTCAACACTATGGCTTTTACAGCACAATCTTCCTGCATATGCAAGATTATTTAGATTAAACATATTTTTAGTAATTAAAGTCAAAGATAAGGAGCACAACTTTAATCGTAATCGTAAGTCTTACCTTGTCATTGGACAGAACCTCGTCAACATCATCATACAACCATAGTCTGCTGCGTCTTATGGGATCATCAGGCCATTTTTGGTTCACAATATCCTTACCCATCAATTGAATTAAGTCATGCATTTCTAGTCTGTCAAACTCAATTCTTATCAAGGACCTCTCAACAAGAATTTCAAATCCTGCAGTAGTCTCAAGATCGCAACTTTTGAGAACGTTCGCTGTATGCTGTCTTGTCCACCCTCTAAAGAAGCAAGCAATGTCGAGAAAGATTTCTTTCTCATTTACATCGAGTCCCTCATAACTAATTTTGAGCACATTATTAATGTTTTCGGTAGGACTCCTGGAAAGTTTCTTTAGTGTACTTTCCCATACAGCTTCTGTTTTACAACATAATAAGGAACCCAACACCTCAAGTGCTAAAGGAAGACCTTTAGCATAATTCAGAGCCCTATTTACTAGATCTATTCTGATTCGGTGCATCTGAGAAGCGTGCTTACTAAGCAGCTCACGAGCTTGACTGTCATCTAGTGCTTCAACTTCATACACATGATCTCGATATATCCCCTGACAAGTTAGCAATTGTTTATCTCTTGTGGTAACGATGATCCTACTCCCATTACCAAACCACTTGCCTTCTCCTGCTAAAGCATTTAACTGGCGCAGGTCATCCACATCATCAAGGATCAGGAGAACTTTCTTGCGACCAAGTCTGCGTCGTATTATATTAATACCTTTATCAACATTGGATACTTCTAATCTTTGCAGCAGTAATAATGTATCTTTTAGTAATGTCTCTTGCAAAGTAGCTAGATCCCTGCAATCTTTCGATGTTTCTCGAACATTTGGCAGAAAGCAATCACCCTCGAATTGTGTCACAATAGAATTGTAAAGGGCTTTTGCCAAGGTTGTCTTCCCTATACCCCCTTGTCCCCATAATCCCACCATCACAACATCATCATTAGATTCAAGGTTTAACATTGATTTCACCTTAACCACTTGAGATTCTATCCCAACCAGGTGCTTAGCAACATGCAAGAGCGTTCGGCCAAGGTGATTGGAGATCCATTCCACAATTTCTTGTATAAGCTTCGACTCATCTCTGACGAAAACGGAAAAAGAAGTTATAGCATCGTTTTAGCAATTTGAATAAGCAATTACGAGCAATCACCGGCCAACAATAACAAAGTAGTGTGTCACATTTTTAGATAATAACAGCCAAATCAAAATGTATTCCCCTCTTAGTTGAATTAGAACTCCGAGAGAACAAGCTCAGGATTCAACTTTTAGTCAACCGATTCATGTATCTATCTACATAAGTGATTCATGTTCTTGATTCACTTATTTTTCTTTTTGATTAATTTATGCACTTAACCAAAGGGAGCTATTTAGGATGAACTTTGAACGGCAATTAAGATGGTGATCCGAAAATTATTAAAAAAAACCCTGAAGCATGCAGTCATTGCCTTACACGGTCTGTATAGACTAATTATCCTGTATCAAGCATTGCTAACTGCTTTATTCCTTCTGAAGAAGAAATGGGGTAAGTGCAATAACACTACTTAAACATTTTGCCCATTGGTTGATTAAATTTTAATGTTTTATCTTTCTCAACTGAGTTTGTAAATTTTTCAGTTGATAAAGTCCTAATGTCTAATTTCTATTACTGGAAAGAGCCACGTGTCCATTCTATGATTTTTCTTTTTTTCGGTCAAGTCTATTTCATGGTAAGCCCTGTGTGAGTAACGACTTTAACACTAGGTTGCCAAAATTGAAAATATGTCGAACTCAATTGACCCAAACGAAATGCAAACAACTCAAACAGCCCACAAACAAAACGTTCAGAGCTTATATTATACTTTGAGGAGGGCAACAAGGATCCAAAAGAAAGAGCCATAGACCTTACGAAGGAAATGGGGCTTAGCAACAGCCAAATCAGAATAATATTGTTCCATGCTCAAAAATAGATGTTTTGTTTCCGTGCCAGTAAGTTTCAATAAGATCTTCAGTGCCAAAAATATTGTCAGTGGAAAAAGACTAATAAATTTATGAAATCGCCAAATTCTTTTATAATTAGCAGATAACCAATTACTAACTCACCAAATTTGATTTTCTTTACTTACAGCCTTCAATCTACTAACTTTATATGAAATCATCAACATAAATTAGAGCTACTTAACAACTTTTGTCATATTAACTAATTATCTACTAGTTTTGAGCTACCAACTTTTACTAATTACCAATGCTATTTGTTCTTTTAATTTCCCAACTTTTCTATTGGATAACCAACTCTCATTTGAGTTACTCACAAACTCATTTTAAAAATTGCCAATCTTCATTAGAGTGGCTTACATATTTTTCTCCGATCAAATTATCAACTAATTTTGAGTATCAAATTTCATTTGAATTACTCGTCAAGTTTATTTTTCTTTTAATTGTCAACTTATCTTATATTTTTCCATATTTTTGTTTATCTTTTTAACTATGTCTTAGATTTACCAACTCATGTACGAAATTACTAACTTTAACTTAAGCAACTTAAGAATTTTTAGGATTTATAAGATGAAGCATCTATACTTATACTCACAAAGTTACAATCATGTGTGTGTTGATTAACTAATTTATTTATTTTTGTGAAAACAATATTTATACTTACTTGTAAAGATTAGTTTCTTACACAAAATATGGACTCCACTCTACTTACCCATCATTCAAAGGCCAACCGGACAAGCTACCAGCGTTGAAAAGAGCTTTCTCCCATCGCTTCACTTTCTCCGAATCCTCGCCAAACTCAGACTTGTGCTTATCTAGAGCTTTTTGATAACTCATTCTTCCCTTTCTCACTTCTCTTGGTTCCACTTTATAAAACACTGGCAGAACGGTGAGGTTCCTTTGCTCCTTGCACTCCATAATCTTCGCCACCTCTTCCAAGCACCACTCTGAGGAAGCGTAGTACTGAGAGAAAACGATTACTGCGATGTATGATTCTTCGATGGCCTCCAGCAGCATCGATATCTGGTCACCCTTCTTCAGTTCTTCGCTATCCCGGAAAGTGCGTATTCCATTCTGGATTAAAGCTTGGTAGAGATGGCCGACGAAGTTGAGACGCAGTTCTGCCCCTCTGAAACTTAAGAAGACATCATAAATCTTTTTGGGTTTCAATGAAGAAGCCATTGGATGATGGAGTTTAACAAATCGGCAACAACTATGAGCTAAAGATTAGCTGCGTTTTCTAGGGGTGACCGGGTCCACGATGGGTAGGTTTCAGACTTTGCGACCTTGTTTGCACTGGATCCTATTTTGGAACCACCCTGTTTGGTCCGATTCCAGGGTCAAACCCCGTTTCCACTAGAACTTGTTTTACAACCACCCCATATCCTATATGGCTTTGAATTTTACATTAATATGCGAGAAAATAACCTAATCTTCCTAATTTGTATTGAAACATTAAGCGCCAAATAATGTGGTTCTGCAATCGTATAATCAGCAACATGGAAATCAACACCCCATTAGTTTATATGGCCTCTGGAGCATGCAGTTGTAATAATGTCCAAATGCTCCATTTGTGCTGACCAATAGAGCAAGACAATCCCAGAGTCCAACAAAATTATGGAAGATCAGGCCAAGTTTGTAATTCTTCAAGGGTGCAAGCTGTCCAGAGACCTTGAATCAAACCTACCAACTTCGGCAAACCAGCCCCAGATAAGCGCAACCAAGTCCTGCGAGGAAATCATAAGAATATTCACACCAGCTTTGGAGAAATTGATGATGGACATGGACCGTAAGGAATCGACTGAAGTTCATCAAAGTTGCTTTCCCAGGATATTACTTACATACCTACTCCAAAAGCTGTATATAAAGATACGTATGATGATTAGATAATGTCTGTGATTTATATATCATCATCAACCCTGTGCTTGTGTGATGGAGGAGATAGGTTCTCTTTTTGGTAGAATGGAGGAGATGGGTTAAGCATGAAGAGTTTCCACTGCTTTGCATGTGAAACTTGCATGGCTTCAATATGCACACATAGCTAAAATACAAAGTGCAGTTTCCTTGAGACTACAAGGATGACTGTCTCCCTCTCTCCCTCTCACTGAGCTACACAAACATTGTTTAATCAGCGGTTCAATAATAAACTAGTCCGAGGAGGCCTAGTGAAGCAGAAATTCCCCAGGTACTTCCCAAAAACACAGACCCACCAAAGGTCCGGAAGAAGCATATCTCCCAGATTTTACAAGAGTGTCATATAAGAATTTGAGCACCACAGGATCCTCGTCTGTCATATATTTCTTTGGGTTATTCCACAGGATAGAGATACAACCACAACCGTATCCCTAAATTCTCATCCTCTTTGATTTGTCTCTAAGCCGTAACACTTCTGGTCTCTGAGGCCTCGTAAGATATTGCTCATTGGATCTCTCACCAGTCTCTCTCTCCCTCTCTCTCTCTCTCTCTCTCAACAGAACAATCTTATATTTTAGGTCAGTAACATACAACCGCAAAGCCCAGACCATCCAATCCTTCGGAACCGAACCTCCGACCCTCCCAAAAAGGCAAAGGGAAAAGGGGTTCACCAAAAAAATTCAATTTCGGACTCACCTCGCTCTGGAATAGCTGTGTCGGAGTCGGCGAGCTGCAAAAGAGAGGCGATGGCGACGAGTCTGGGCCCAGCGACAAGAAGACGAGAGGTGCGTTCCTGCGGCGCACCAACAAGAGACTAATCGGCTAACGACGATGGTGGCTACCGGCGAGGGTGCGGTGGATCTAGGGCTGCTGGGCGCAGGCTTGCTGCGTATAGAGGGTTCCTGCGAATCGCAGGCTGCGATTGAGAGAGAGAGAGAGAGAGAGAGAGGCAGGATCGCACGAGCTCGAAGAGAAAGAGAGAATCGCAGGCTGCGATTGATAGTGCGAAGGATCGCGCAAGCTCAGGAGAGAGAGACGCAGATGGTGAGAGAGAGAAGGGTCAGTGAGTGATAATGGAGGTGAGATTTCGATTTTTCCTTACTCAAAGCATCAGTTATATATAGGATGGGATTCAAAAGGGTCAACGGCTCCAATCGTCCCGGTATCTGCGTCATGTGCTAAATATGTGTAGCTGTCCTAGAGACACGGTACCTATGGAAAAGTGAACGAAATTATGTCTCCACGCATCAAAATACAAATGAAATTTCTGAATGACTGAACAGATACCCTAATGTTAGTTAAGATGAAAAATAGTAGATACACACTAGGAATTTTTTAATTTACAAATTTCGAAATGTATCAGAGAAATAAACATTTCTAATACACCTACTAGTATGATATCAAATCATGCCACGAGAAAATGACATATAACTAGATATGATTAACTGATTGTTTAGGAGTTTTAACATAGTTATTGAACTTAGAACAATAAACAACAAAGCCACTGGTCACCTTTTGATGATCATGAAGTTATTGTTGCACAATAGGGATGGAATAGATCAACAGAAGTAACTTGAACATCTTTCTTGAGGATGCACTCAATGTGCTTTTCCAAATACACCTTGATCGATTTCTTAATCTCCAATCAACCCCAAAATCACCCTTAAAATAAATAAATAAATAATAATAAAAACACTACGCTTGAAAATAACCCCTATATCCGAGATAGTTACGTTTGATCGTTTTGATTTCTAATTGGAATAGGACCGGATAGGATAAGATATGAAATTCTTAGATTTTTTTTATCCTGTCAATTATTTGGTGAACCGCAGTATTAAAGTCGGATATATTCACATCATATAATATATTTTTTTAAAATATAAACGACATATCATTATAAAGGTATATAAATGAACCTAAATGTTCATAAACGGAGATGATAAAAATCTCTCGTAACACTATTCCTTAATTTATTTTTATTTTATTTTTCCCCTTTCATCATCATTATTTAATAAAAATTTATCAAATAGTAAACCGTACTAACATACCTAAAATACAAAAATACCTAAAATATATAATAAATATAAATATTTAATTTATAGATTAAATGTTTAATATAAGAAAGAATTAAAGTTGAATATATAAATTAAAATAAGATTACTTAAAAATAAATTTTAGATTTTCTTAAATTAGAATTCAAATATTATTTATATTGAAATATAATTTCAATTTTGTTAATTTAATAAGTTTGTTATTCGAGAAAAATAACTTTCTATTATGGACATTAGAAATCATATCCACTTTATTCTATCTCCTCCATGGGATAATTTTATCTTACCTATATCCCTGTTATATCTGATTTTATCGTGTCCTGAGCGAGCACCAAACGTAGGATAAGATCAATCATATCATATCTCGAATTTTATCCCATTGCGAGCGCGGCTTAATAATAGTTGTGGGTGGAAGGGTTAATGGATATGGTTGGTGAATAAAGAAGTAACCGATGTCGGGAGGCATTGCTATTTTTTTCCTTGAATTTACAAGGTTCTTGACTATCTAGTATGGCATGTATATCGATGGAAATTCTTCAAAGAGCTGAAGAAATGGAAATGAAGGGAGCTGGGCATTCTCTTAACAGGTTTGCTAGTTTTCCTACCCACACCTTTTTGTTCCAATTTGGTTATGTGAGGAGTGAATGATATAAATGTTAGTATGGCTGAGACCAAAGGCTTGCACTATAGCAGACCAAGAAATACAATAGGTTTATGATTATTATTTTTTTATAATTTTTTTAATTTGTCCGTGAGTATTGCATAAGTTATCTACCATGTGCATTTCTTTACTTTATTATAAGAGATTAGACAACGCATGACTATGTTAAGGATGTGTCCAATAGTTTTTATCCTCTCTCTTTTTTTTTCTTTCTTTTTTTATTGAAAAAAATTGCAATGTGCACTATTACTCATATTAACTAATTTTTACTTATTCAAGCCCCAAACCACTCAATTATCTAAGCAATCGAAATCTACTTCTATTCTAACAAAGAAGCGGAACCAAAAATGTAAAATATAGCCGGGACATTAAGGGGTGATGGAATTGGGGGTAGTTGAGGTGATGGTCATAGTGGAGGCGATGGCGAAGTTCATGTTCTGGGGACCCTCATGAAAATTGAAGCCGACGCCAAGGATAAATGGATCATGAAAGTTGCTTTCTCCCAATTAGACCTGCTAAAATGTCTCATAAATCCAATTTTTTTTTTTACTCATATGGATGTTAAATAAGTTAATATATGGTATAATAATATTAAGTAAATAAGTCATAAAAAAGTGTCAAATGCATCTTTGTAATGGGACTCACCCGATCCACGAAGAACCGATAGGCAAAAGTCTCGCCAGGCCGAATGGGGTGCGTCCAAGCCCCGCCAATCTGCAAAAACCCAACCCCAACATCATCAGTCATCGTCCCCACATGGACTGAACACCTTCACAATACATGCTTTTTGATGTCTTCGTTACTTACTGGTCTCACTCCGTCGATCTGGATCGCGAGGTCCTCCTTCCCCAACCCGTTGGTGACCTCAATGACGAGTAGGTCTCCTTGATAAGCCGATATGGTCGGGCCCGGGGTTCATCCGTTTATGGTGACGGACAGCTTCCGATAGCCCCCTGGCGGCGTGAGCTCGTACTTCGCTACCCACCTGTAGCGTCATGCCGTGTCCTCCGCCCCCAAAGGCATGGTCGTCAGTACCAGAATGCAGAGCAACCCTGTAAGTAATGGAGCCATCTTTTGCATCCATATCGAAGAGGCAGAGAGAGAGAGAGAGAGAGAGATTTGGAATTTTATTGGACAGCCAGCAGATGGAGAGGGCGTTTATAATGGAGACAGGGAGGGAAGTTGGAACCCAATCGTGATGATGTGGAATTACATCAGACAGCAAGCGGAAATGCAGACTGGAGAGGGCGTTTATATTAATGGAGAGACGGGAGGAGATTGGAACGAATCGTGATGACGTAGAATTACATGATACGACGAGCGGATGGAGATGGCGTTTATAATAATGGAGAGACGGAGGGAAATTGGAATCGAATCGTGATGATGTGTGAAGTTTACAAGCCCTTTCTAGAACTGGCACGAATAAGGTTGCTTGCGTAATTCGACATCTCCTTCCACACGAGCCCCGCGCTACTCCATTGGCTAGAATGACGTTGTGAGTAGTCATCTCTACTAGGATTAGTAAGCATGCCGTGAACGGTGGCACGACATAAACCACACATCAACATGGTACACCAAGACTTAGAATATGTCGTATCCACTCAACTCAACATGATACTGAGAAACGAAGAAGTGAGAGTGCTTGAGGTGCTCGCAGAATGGCGCCAATAACGGTGAAGGAGATGAAACGAAAGTGATTTGGTTCGCCCGGTTGACGTATTTCCGTCAGCTTGAATTACCTGGTTAATGGAGTGATCATAGGCGTCTTTGCTCATAATCAGATCAACCTTATATATAACAATATGCTCTTTAATTTGACATGATAGAATACTTCCATGACCCTGAAATTGCCACCGGCAAGGCCAATAACAATATTAGCTTGTGTGATTCTACTAACATTGATGACTCCGTCGTTTGTGATCAATCAAAGTGCAAGAATGGCTTGTTTGGCTGAACCAATCAGATGGTGCCACAGAACCTCAAAATGTTCCTCTTTTCTATTACAACTAGAGAGAGAGAGAGAGAGAGAGAGAGATGCAACTATTCCTACAAATCTCGCAATGAAACCATCATTATCTACAACATGCAACTTTCGGAAGAAACTAAGAATTTTGTGCTTGTGCTTCCATCGTTTTGAGAAGCCTAAATAGCCCAGCTGCTTCCCTTATCCGTGAAAAGTTTATGCAGAAGGCTTGGACTTCAATCAGGATCTCCTTGACTGCCCAAAATCATTAACATACAGAAGGAGGCAGAAAAACAAATCGTGTAAGAAACAGATCATCCCACCAATATCGTCCTACATGACACTGAATATTCTCTTTATCGATTTCGCTATAGCTGGAAGGCATATACTCAAAACAAACAGCATGCAGATTTCGTTCCATCACATGAATTTTGATTCATTGTAGAAAAAGAAAAACAGAGTCCACAATCTTCTGCAGAGATCAAATTCTGCAGAGGCATGCAGAACACACAGGACTCCACCTTCGAAGGCCAAACAATAATAGAAATAAAGGACAATCCAACGCACGAAAAACATGAGTAAATGCAAACAAGTACCATCAATGTGATTGTTCCGTATCAAACTCTGCAAGAAAACACATACAAGTCTAACGAGTCTATTCTGCATGTATTTGTCCTGCCAAAAGATGAGATGAGCTATAAAGACAGTAGTTAAAATCAACTGCTATCTAGCTATCAGCATTTTACCTTGAAAGAGACAAGACAACGAGCTTTGTGGGCACTAGCAATGCTGACTGCGCCAAAATTTCTTACTCCTGCATGTTGCCACATACTAACATCCTTTCGTGTTCCAAGTATACAGTTTTTATCACCCAACCACAAAATATATATTACAGGCTTCAAAACATCGGAGGTATACCATTGGACCTCCACTTCACCTGTGCTTCCACCAGCTTAATCAACACCATCAGACAATAGTACCACTACCAGCATACTACTACACCGTATATCATTGAAAGAACTAGCAATTTGGACGAATGACATTGCTTCATGTGTAAATGGAGCCACTCTATCTAGTGTCAACACCATCTATCATACACCAGTACCCCGACTAGTGTACTACTACGTTGTATATCATAAATAAATAAATAAAGTGATTTGGAAAAATGGCATTGCTTCATCTGTAAAACTGAACCACTCTATCTAGTATCACAAACAATTCCCTTCCAAGTTGATGATGACAACACAACCATCCAGCAAGGATAACAATTCTTGATTGTTTAGTAAGCCAAACCGACTAATCTAGGTCTACCGATCCATTGATAAAATCATGTTCTCACCATCACTGACCAGAGTCCAAAATCACTGCCCAAAAGTTCTTTCAAGTAATATATTTAACACGCTCCGCTAGAAATGCATAGCCTCAATTATCACACATTCATCAGGGGATCAAAAAGTTAGCTGGTGATTAACCAGATTTATTCATCAATGTCTCAACTAAGAAGATACATGAAAAGCAAGAAAACAACTTACATGCATCGAGGGAACAAAACCTTTCACATAATCTGAAATTGACTTTAAAAAACTGCAACGGAGACGTTGCCGTCAGATATTCATACAGATGCGTGAATGTATCAATCAACACAAATTCATACATAGCACGAAAGATGAAGGGATTAAAATATTAGTGGGCATAGCACAGTATGTGAGTCAATCGCCCTCCCATAAAACAAATACATGTAAGAAATTGCTACAGAAATAGGTTTTCCCCAAAAGCGAAACTTCAATGAGATAGTTCAACTTAATACAATGCAATTCAAGAGGAAATCAGCCTTAACTTGCCAGCAGTAGAAATATTTTAATATCAATATGTAGCTACCCATGGAACGAATGCAGGTCTCATATATTTTTTGATCAAGATCCTGCAGGTCCTGTATCATATACTCCTCACAAACTTCCAAGCAATGATTATCACCACATACTCATGCTGTAATACAGATGAAAATCCCAAGTAACTGTTGAACCGATACGGCTCTAACAACATTAAAGCAAAAACAGCAATTAATATGAGAAACTACATGGTGCTCAGTTTAGCGTGTCCTATATTTGGTACCTCAGAAGCTCATCTTTCATTAATCAGGTTTCACTCAAGACCTTCAAAAGTTTCCAGGAGTTTTGGCTTCTAGGTCATTCTCCTTCATAAACGCAGTGGCACGGAAGGATAAAAAAGAACCCTAAACTGCTGCCAAGGCCTCAGAAATCAGAATAGAAAATTAGCTTCTTGTGCTTTTGTGACTATTCTACTGAGTAACCTATGTAAACTCGTGTTTATTGTGATTTTTTCTTTTTCATATCCACAGTCCATGGCGCGAAACAATATCACTGCCTAACCAGTCATCATCCATGGGCACAACCGATGTTCATATTACTCTCACGCTCCATGTCAATTTGGTTTTCACTTCTCCATAGTTGCCAAAATTATCAAGTGGCAAAAGACTGTCGCTGCATCTTATTCATTCCTCTATGGTTTCGCCTCTTCAAGCGCCTCGTAAAACATGGCGACAGAGTCCTATCCCAATTATCAAAATTTCTCGCAATTCAATTGTCCTGAAAAAACTATCACACGCTGCACGATCTTTATGATATGTACATACTCCAGATCCACATCTGCTAGGCACCTCAAAAGCACCCAAATCCCCCTCTCTCGACTTCACCTACTTCTTTCAATAAATTGCCACCTACTCAAAGAAAGAAAGAAAAGCTACCTTCTACGGATTTGTTGCTGATTTTGCAGCGTCTAACATCGATTAGTGATGAATTCACTACTAAGCATCCACAGACAAAACTTACGAAGAAACACTAATTCAACGCCTCTCGAACAAATTCAACAACACATTGTTCAAAGTTCCCGCACAATTGTAGAACCAAGGAATCGAATTCAAAGTCCAGGTCAAGTATTACATCAACTTAATACAATTGGGATGTGCCAGGCGTTACCTGATCTTCAGCGAGCTGCATGAAGCCCAGAACCTCAGCTACACATCCTTCAAGTCATCAGTTTCCATGGCCTCGGTCGGCGATGCTAGTCCATCGCCTCTGCTCTCAGTCTCCGTCGCCGTCGGTTCACTAGGGACTCTGTTTCAGGAGACAAACTTCTTCTCTTCGTCGCCTCCGTCGTTGGTAGGTGACGATCTTACATCCATCAGAGCTCGGTGCTGTCAGATGGAGACGAGCTGTCGTGATGCTGAAAGTAGCGTTGCTGGACAATCTTGCAAGTCGTTCTGTATATCTGCTTTGATCGTTCCATGCATAAGTGGACCCATGGCTTTCGAATATGTCGATTCATGACCATACTCGAAGAGTAAAGCTGGATCCATTAGATCTTCAAGCTTAACTTTTAAATCTTCCTCCAGTGGCTCGCACATTATTCGGAATCCACACTTTTTTGGGACTCCACCTGATACTTTAAAACTAAATTGTTCATGACTCCCATAAATTTGACCAAAATTGACAGTATTCCACCTACGTCTTATGAATAATAGAAACGAGGTGTGATTTTTAACGGGAGTCCATTCATGCTTCCACAGCATTTGGCCATTAACTTTTGATTCTATGTGGTATGATTGTGACCCATGATCCTGTTCATCAGTACTATGAACAGCACAGATAACGAATCCAAGAAACTTGTTACACAAGTCCCTAGAAGCCCTAAACGATACAAAACCATTTTCAATAGGGAGGACCCACTCTGGAAACTTTGCTTCAGGAAAACTAACATCGTAAACCTGTTATAAGATAAACAGTTAGAAAGTACCCGAATAGAAGAATTCAATTTTGAGTTTAGTAAGTAATCCTAACGAATTTCACTTCTAACTAGAGCTCTATAAATGAGTGGAGATACATTGATCCTTGCTTATAATAATATACAAGTCTCATGTGATAGAAATGACTCTTAAAAGAACGGAAGCCACCTCCATCATATGCATGCACGTGTAGAACCACTACAGATTTATTTGCTTTTCTTAAGCTTCCTATCTATCGGTTTCTGCTGTTGCAATATACAAGCACGCACTGAATCCAGCATACACTGCACAATAATGAGAGAGAGAGAGAGAGAGAGAGAGTCTTACTGCGCGATACGGGTATTTAAAAATCATCTCGACAAAACTTATACCGTCAGAAAGAAAGGAATAGGAATTGGGAATCTTATAGCGATCCGGGCGTGAAATATGGGATGGTAGATACAAGACTTCGAAATGTTTGTGCTCAAAGATGGATGTTGGAACGCTAGTTATTTTGGTCTTCGTCAGACTTAAATTACTCAATTTGGGACAACAGGAATGATTCTCAAGAAACTCCAATTCAGTCAGACCACTTCCAGCAAGGTCTAAAAATTTTAAACTTGGAAGTACGACCTTCATAGATGGATCAGCAGAATCATCATACTTTGGAAACCTAATAAAGGACGTGCAATCCGAAAGTTCCAACTCTTCAATGTTATGTAACTTGTATATACTAGACGGAAGACTTATTAGATCCTTGCAATCAGATAAGATCAATATCTTCAAAGAAACAAGATTTTCTATTGATGATGGAAGTTCTTTAATAGCAGTCCCTCTTAACGAAAGAAGTGTCAGGCTTTCAAGTTTATGTGGAATATGAGGGAACCTTTCCAAATTTTTACAGTCTGTAAGATTAAGACGCTGGATTCTTTTTGTCTTGAGCACATGTGGAAAAACACCAAGTTGAGAGCACCCATCTAAACGCAACTTCCATAACTTCTCAAGATAGCCAATTGACTCATGGGCTTCTACCATGTTTTTACAAGAAGAGAGAACCAATTCCTCGAGATGTGGAGTACATGAGAGGTCAGGGATACGAATTAGGGACTCGCAATAACTGAAATTAATGTACTTCAATTGTCGGAAGTCCTGCAAATGTGGCGGAACAAACATCTCAGTCAAAGTTACCATGAACTCATTTGCTGAGAATTGCGCGTTGTATTGAGAAATAAGTAAACACTTAGAAACTTTACTAAAAATTATAAATCTATACATACATGTGGTAAGAGAATGAATTTAGAAATGACAAATAAAAAAGCTAATGGATATTGGTTAGAAGTGGGCCACGTGGTGAAAGTATGCCATGATTCATGCCATGTGGCAATCAGAAAAATAAAATGAAGCGCCATGCGGCAACCATGTGAAGGCAGGCCACTAACAAATTTAAGCCACATGTTATGCCGTGTGCCAATTGTAGAAGTAAAGTGAATGTCACGTGGCAAGCACCGAAGTGAACATTCTCTGTTCTGGTTCAGACTATATATAATAGCTTTATGTCTAAAATATATATTCTATCACAATGAATTTTTCCCAAAAATTAAGAAACCTTTTTTAAGCCATTTAAAGACAATGAAACGAACATTTTAAAACATTTTGAAGAAAAAAAGTTCATATATTTAACTCAAAACCTAGCTTTGACTTTCAATTAAGAAACTAGCGGTATACTGTGTGGATCTTGTATATCAAATTATTTCTAAACGCACACGCATTACGGGCAAAGTTTCTAATATATATTTAATTTCGTCTACTTAGAAATGCTGCTCTTCACAAACTGATTTAAGCATTTAAGAATGCCTTGTTTTACAGCATAATGCATTCAAACCTTGAAAATTCTTTTTCTTCGGCATATGTTTATAAAATTTCTTTGTATTGTGTATTAGTTTCTAATAAAGTTGTTTCACTTAATTTTTAAATGCAATTTTGCTGCACGTAAACATATTTCCTACTCAAGTAATTTAGGTCATTTTGAAAGGGGAAAAAAAGAGAAGTGGCTTCAAAAACTAGGGAACGCCACTTCACTTCATGTTCTAGCACATGTAATACACATATACACATACAAATGAAGTAGACAGTGAAGAGGTCTATGTAGGTAAATGCTCACCTTAAATTGTTCAAGCACTACTCCAAAACTGGAATTGCTCATATCAATTCCCACTAATTTCTTCGAACCAGGGGAAAATTCTATAATCTGATGAGCACATCCAGGCCATTCAAACCATCTAAGCTCCTTAGGAAGACATAAAGGACCTTGGAAAGAATCCTGTAGATTGCGCAAGATGAGCAATCTCAACCTCCTCATTTTTGTAAAAGCATCACGATGGATACGCATCTTTTTCCACTTAGGTAGCCTCAACACTATGGCTTTTACAGCACAATCTTCCTGCATATACAAGATTATTTAGGTCATACATATTATTAGTAATTAAAGTCAAAGAAAATGAGCACAACTTTGATCGTAATCGTAATTCTTACCTTGTCATTGGACAGAACCTCCTCAACATCATCATACAACCATAGTCTGCTCCGTCTTCCAGGATCATCGCGACATTCTTGGTTCACAATATCCTCACCCATCAATTGAATTAAGTCATGCATTTCTAGGATGTCCGACTCAACTCTTATCAAGGACCTTTTAACAAGAATTTGAAATCCCACAGTTGTCTCAAGATCGCAACTTTCGAGAACTTTCTTTATATACTCTCTTGTGCAACCCCTAAAGAAGCAGGCAATGTGGAGAAAGATTTCTTTCTCATTTTCATCCAGTCCCTCGTAACTAATTTTGAGCACGTTATTAATGTTTTTGTTAGGACTCCTAGAAAGTTTCATTAGTGTACTTTCCCATACATCATCTGTTTCACCACATACTAAGGAACCCAACACCTCAAGTGCTAGAGGAAGACCATTAGCATAATTCAGAGCCCCATTTACTAGATCTTTTCTGATTTGGTGCGTCTGAGAAGCATGCTTACTAAGCAGCTCACAAGCTTGACTGTCATCTAGTGCTTCAACTTCATACACATGATCTCGATATATCCCCTGACGAGTCAGCACATGTTTGTCTCTTGTAGTAATAATGATCCTACTCCCATTACCAAACCACTTGCCTTCTCCTGCTAAAGCATTTAACTGGCGCAGGTCATCCACATCATCAAGGATCAGGAGAACTTTCTTGCGACCAAGTCTGTGTTGTATTATATTAATACCTTGATCAACATTGGACACTTCCAATCTTTGCTGCAGTAATAATGTATCTTTTAATAATATTTCTTGCAAAGTAACTAGATCCTTGCAACCTTTTGATGTGTCTCGAACATTTGCCAGAAAACATGAACCCTCAAATTGTCTAAAAGTAGAATTGTATAGGGCTTTCGCCAAGGTTGTCTTCCCTATACCTCCTTGTCCCCATAATCCCACCATCACAACAATATCATTAGATTCAAGGTTTAACATTGATTTTAGCATAACCACTTGAGATTCTATCCCAACCGGGTGCTTAGCAACATGCAAAGGCATTCGGTCAAGATGACGGGAGATCCGTTTCACAATTTCTTGTATAAGCTTCGACTCATCTCTGATAAAAACGGAAAAAGAAGTTATAGCATCGTTTTAGCAATTTGAATAAGCAATTACGAGCAATCACCGGCCAACAATAACAAAGTAGTGTGTCACATTTTTAGATAATTACAGCCAAAACAATATATATTCCCCACTTAGTTGAATTAGAACTCCAAGACAACAAGCTCAGGCTTCAACTTTTAGTCAACCGATTCATGTATCTATCTACATAAGTGATTCATGTTCTTGATTCACTTCTTTTTTTTTTACTATTAAGCAAAAGGAGCTGTTTAGGACGAACTTTGAACGGCAATTAAGATTACGATCCGAAAATTATTAAAAAACCCTTAAGCACGATGTCATTCCCTTACACGGTCTGTATAGACTAATTATCCTGTATCAAGCGTTGCTAACTGCTTTATTCCTTCTGAAGAAGAAACGGGGTAAGTGCAATAACACTACTTAAACATTTTGTCCATTGGTTGATTAAATTTTAATGTTTTATCTTTTTCAACTGAGTTTGTAAATTTTTTAGCTGATAAAGTCCAAATGTCTTATTTCTATTACTGGAAAGAGCCACGTGTCCATTCTATGATTTTTCCTTTTTTTTGGTCGAGTCTATTTCATGGTTAGCCATGTGTGAGTAACGAGTTTAACACTAGGTTGCCAAAATTGAAAATATGTCTAACTCAATTGACCCAAACGAAATGCAAACAACTCAAATAGCCCACGAATGAAACGTTTAGAGCTTTTGTTATACTTTGAGGAGGGCAACAAGGATCCAAAAGAAAGAGCCATAGACCTTCCAAATGAAACGGGACTTAGCAACAGCCAAAAGCAGAATAATATTGTTCCCTGCTCAAAAATAGATGTTTTGTTTCCGTGCCGGTGAATTTCAATAAGTTCTTCAGTGCCAAAAATATTGTCAGTGGAAAAAGACTAAATTTATGAAATCACCAAATTCTTTTATAATTAGCAGATACCCAATTACTAACGTACCAAATTTGATTTTCATTACTTACGGCCTTCAATCTAATAACTTTTATATGGAATTACCACCATAAATTAGAGCTACTTACCAACTTTTGTCATATTAACAAAATACCTACTAGTTTGAGTTACCAACTTTTAATAATTACCAATGCTATTTGTTCTTTTAATTTCCCAACTTTTATATTGGATAACCAACTCTCATTTGAGTTACTCACAAAATCATTCTAAAAATTGCCAATATTAATTAGAGTGACTTACATATTTTTCTACCATTAAATTATCAACAAATTTTGAGAATCAATTTTCATTTGAATTACTCGCCAAGTTTATTTTTCTTTTAATTATCAACTTATCTTATATTTTGCCATATTTCTGTTAATCCTTTTAACTATATCTTAGATTTACCAACTCATGTACGAAATTACTAACTTTAACTTAAGCAACTTAAGAATTTTTAGGATTTATAAGATGAAGCATCTATACATATACGCATATACTCACAAAGTTCTAATCACGTGTGCGTTGATTAACTAATTTATTTATTTTTGTGAAAACAATATTTATACTTACTTGTAAAGATTAGTTTCTTACACAAAATATGGACTCCACTCTACTTACCCGTCATTCAAAGGCCAACCGGACAAGCTACCGGCGTTGAAAAGAGCTTTCTCCCATCGCTTCACTTTCTCCGAATCCTCGCCAAACTTGGACTTGTGCTTATCCAAAGCTCTTTGATAACTCATTCTTCCCTTTCTCACTTCTCTTGGTTCCACTTTATAAAACACTGGCAGAACGGTGAGGTTCCTTTGCTCCTTGCACTCCATAATCTTCGCCACCTCTTCCAAGCACCACTCTGAGGAAGCGTAGTCCTGAGAGAAAACGATTACTGCGATGTACGATTCTTCAATGGCCTCCATCAGCATCGGCGATATCTGGTCACCCTTTTTCAGTTCTTCGCTATCCCGGAAAGTGCGTATTCCATTCTGGTTTAAAGCTTGGTAGAGATGGCCGACGAAGTTGTGACGTATTTCTGCCCCTCTGAAACTTAAGAAGACGTCGTGAATCTTTTCGAGTTTCAATGAAGAAGCCATTGAATAATGGAGTTTAACAATTGGCAACAATTGTGAGCTAAAGATTTGAAGCCGTGTTATCTAGGGGTAATCGGGTCCACGATGGGTAGGTTCCAAACATGGATCCTATACCAGACCTTGTTTGCACTAGACCCTATTTTGTAACCACCATGTTTGGTCCGATTCGAGGGTCAACCCTGTTTCCACTTAAACCTATTTTACAACCGCCTGATATCCTATACGGCTTCGAATTTTACATTAATATGCGAGAAAACAACATAATTCTCCTAATTTGTATTGAAACATTAAGCACCAAATAATGTAGTTCTGCAACCGCATAATCAACAACATGGAAATCCACACCCCATTAGTTTATATGTCCTCTAGAGCATGTAGTTGTAATAATGTCCAAATGCTCTATTTGTGCTGACCAATAGAGCAAGACAATCCCAGAGTCCAACAAAATTATGGAAGATCAGACCAAGTTTTTAATTCTTCAAGGGTGCAAGCTGTCCAGAGACCTTGAATCGAACCTACCAACTTCAGCAAACCAGCCCCAGATAAGCGCAACCGAGACCTGCGAGGAAATCATAAGAATCTTCACACCAGCTTTGGAAAAATTGATGATAAACATGAACCGTAAGGAATCAACTGAAGTTCATCAAAGTTGCTTTCTCAGGATATTCCTAACATACCTACTCCAAAAACTGTATATAAAGATACGTATGGTGATTAGATAATGTCTGTGATTTATATATCATCATCAACCCTGCGCTTGCGTGATGGAGGAGATAGGTTTTCTTTTTGGTCGAATGGAGGAGATAGGTTAAGCATGAAGAGTTTGCACGTGGAACTTGCATGGCTTCAATATGCACACATAGCTAAAATACAAAGTGTAGTTTCCTTGACTCTCTCTCTCTCTCACTGAGCTACACAAACATTTGGTTCAATAATAAACTATCCCCAGGTACTTCCCAAAAACACAGACCCACCACTAAAGGTCCAAAAAAAAGCATATTTCCCAGATTTTACAAGAGTGTCGTATGAGAATTTGAGCACCCACAGGATCCTCGTCGTCATATATTTCTTTGGGTTATTCCACATGATAGAGATACAACCACAACCGTATCCCTAAATTCTCATCCTCTTTGTTTTGTCTCTAAGCTTTAACACTTATGGTTTCTGAGGCCTCGTAAAATGTTGCTCATTGGGTCTCTCACCAGTCTCTCTCTCCCTCTTCTCTCTCAACAGAACGATTGTATATTTTAGCTCAGTAACATACAACCGCAAAGCCTAGATCAGCCAATCCTTCGGAACCGAACCTCCGTCCCTCCCAAAAAAGCAAAGGGAGAAAGGGTTTGCCAAAAAAATTCAATTTCGGACTCACCTCGCTCTGGAATAGCTGTGTCGGAGTGGGCGAGCTGCGAAAGAGAGGCGATGGTGGCGAGTCTGGGCCTAGCGACAAGAAGACGAGAGGCGACAACGAGTTGGGTTGCGTTCCTGCGGCGCACCAACAAGAGGCGAACCGGCTAAGTAACGACGATGGTAGCGATTGGCGAGGGTGCGCTGGATCTAGGGTTGCTGCGTATAGAGGGTTCCTGCGAATCGCAGGCTGCGATTGAGAGAGAGAGAGAGAGAGGGGTCAGTAGGCTTGGGGGCGCCTTTTTTCTTTTTAAACTATATCTAAAAACCGGTTCACGGGTGAGTCTTCACTGGAAACCCGGAACCGGACCGGTTCCAACCGGTTCTAAAAAACTGGAACCGGTTCTATCAGGAACCGCTTCGCAGCCCTGTTTTTCGGATGGTTCGATCTGGGTTCCGGGTAAATCCGATCAGGTTGCACATCCCTAATATTGGGTATGTGATATGTAGGTGAGATTTCAGTTTTTCCCACTCAAAGCATCAATTATAGGACGAGATTCAAAATGGTCAATCACTCCAACCGTCCCACTATCTACGTCACGTGCAAAATATGCGTAGTTGTCCTAGAGATAGCGTACCTGTGGAAAAGTGAACGGAATTATTGTCTACACGCAATAAAATACAAATGAAATTTTTCAATGACTGAACAGATGCTCCAAATGCTAGTTAAAATGAAAAATAGCAGATACACACGGGGAATTTTTTAATTTACAAACTTCAAAATGTACCAGAAAAATAAGCATCTCTGATGTACCTAATAGTATGATATTAAATCATGCCATGAGGAAAGGACATATGATTAACTGATTATACAAAAGCCTATAACGTAGTCATTAGACTTAGAATGATAAGCTATGAAGCCACTAGTCACCTTTTGATGATCATAAAGTTATTGCTGCACAACAGGGATGGAATAGATCAACAGAAGTAACTTGAACATCTTTCTTGAGGATGCACTCAATGTGCTTTTCCAAATACGCCTTCATTAATTTCTTAATCTCTAATCAACCCCCAAATCACCCTAAAAAAACACTACGCTTGAAATAACCCCCATATCCGAGATAGTACCTTAATAATAGTTGTGGGTGGAAGGGTTAATGGATATGGTTGGTGAATAAAGAAGTAACCGATGTCAGGAAGCATTGCTATCTTCTTTTTCTTGAATTTACAAGGTTCTTGACTATCTGGCAAGGCATGTATATCAATGGAAATTCTTGAAAGAACTGAAAAAATGGAAATGAAGGAAGCTGGGCATTCTCTTAACAGTGTAGTGTTTGCTAGTTTTCCTACCCGCATCTCTTTGCTCCAATTTAATTATGTGAGAAGAGTGAATAACATAAATGTTAGTATGGCTGAGAACAAAGGCTTGAACTATGGCAGATCAAGTAATATAATAGGTTTATGATTTTCTTTTTTTTGTAATTTTTTCTAATTTCTCCATGAGTATTGCATAAGTTATCTACCATGTGCATTTCTTTTACTTTATTATGAGAGATTAGACAGCGCATGACTATGTTAAGGATGTGTCTAGTAGTTTTTACCCTCTCTCTCTTCTTTTTTTATTTTAAAAAAAAAAAATTTGCAGTGCGCACTATTACTCATGTTAACTAATTTTTACTTATTCAAGCCCCAGATCACTCAATTATCTAAGCAATCGAAATCTACTTCTATTCTAACAAAGAAGTGGAACCAAAAATGTAAAACATAGCCGGGACAACATCAAGGGATGATGGAATTGGGGTTAGTTGAGGTGATGGTCATAGTGGAGGCGATGGTCGAGTTCATGTTTTGGGGACCCTCATGAAAATTGAAGCCGACGCCAAGGATAAATGGATCGTGAAAGTTGCTTTCTCCCAATTAGACCTGTTAAAATGCCTCATAAATCCATTTTTTGACCCATATGGATGTTAAATAAGTTAATATATGATATAATAATATTAAGTAAATAAGTCATAAATAAGTGTCAAGTGGATCCTTGTAACGGGACTCACCCGATCGACGAAGAACCGCTAGGCAAAAGTCTCGCCAGGCCGAATGGGGTGCGTCGAAGCCCCACCAATCTGCAAAAACCCAACCCCAACATCATCAGTCATCGTCCCCACATGGACTGAACACCTTCACGATACATGCTTCTTGATGTCTTCGTTACTTACCGGTCTCACTCCGTCGATCTGGATCGTGAGGTCCTCCTTCCCCAACCCGTTGGTGACCTCGATGACGAGCAGGTCTCCTTGATAAGCCGATATGGTCGGGCCGGGAGTTCGTCCGTTTATGGTGACGTACAGCTTCCGGGAGCCCCCTGGTGGCGTGAGCTCGTACTTCGCTACCCACCTGTAGCGTCGTGCCGTGTCCTCCGCCCCCAAAGGCATTGTCGTCAGTACCAGAATGCAAAGCAACCCCACAAGTAATGGAGCCATCTTTTGCGCATCCATATCGAAGAGGCAGAGAGAGAGAGAGAGGGAGAGATTTGGAATTTTATTGTACGGCCAGCGGATGGCGAGGGCGTTTATAATGGAGACAGGGAGGGAAGTTGGAACCCAATCGTGATGATGTGGAATTACGGGACAGCGAGCGGAAATGGAGAGGGCGTTTATATTAATGGAGAGACGGGAGGAAATTGGAACCGAATCGTGATGACGTGGAATTACATGATACGACGAGCGGATGGAGAAGGCGTTTATAATAATGGAGAGACGGAGGGAAATTGGAATCGAATTGTGATGATGTGTGAAGTTTACAAGCCTTTATTAGAACTGGCACGAATAAGGTTGCGTGCGTAATTCGACATCTCCTTCCACACGAGCCCCCCGCTACTCCATTGGCTAGAATGATGTTGTGGGTAGTCATCTCTACTAGGATTAGTAAGCATGCCATGAACGGTGGCACGACTTAAACCACATATCGACATGGTGCACCAAGACTAAGAATATGTCGAATCCACTCAACTAAACATAATACTGAGAAACGAAGAAGTGAAAGTGCTCGAGGTGCCCGCAGAATGATGTGCCAATAACGGTGAAGGAGATGAAACAGAAAGCGATTTGGTTCGCCCAGTTGATGTATTTCTGTCAGCTTGAATTACCTGGTTAATGGAGTGATCGTAGGCGTCTTTGCACATAATCGGATCTACCTTATATATAACAATATGCTCTTTAATTCGACACGATAGAATACTTCCATGACCCCGAAATCGCCACCGGCAAGGCCAATAACAATATTAGCTTGTGTGATTCTACTAACATTGATGACTCCGTCGTTTGTGATCAATCAAAGTGCAAGAATGGCTTGTTTGGCTGAACCAATCAGATGGTGCCACAGAACCTCAAAATGTTCCTCTTTTCTATTACAACTAGAGAGAGAGAGAGAGAGAGAGAGAGAGACGCAACTATTCCTACAAATCTCGCAATGAAACCATCATTATCTACAACAAGCAACTTTCGGAAGAAACTAAGAATTTTGTGCTTGTGCTTGTGCTTGTGCTTCCATCGTTTTGAGAAGCCTAAATAGCCCAGCTGCTTCCCTTATCCGTGAAAAGTTTATGCAGAAGGCTTGGACTTCAATCAGGATCTCCTTGACTGCCCAAAATCATTAACATACAGAAGAAGGCAGAAAAACAAATCGTGTAAGAAACAGATCATCCCACCAATATCGTCCTACATGACACTGAATATTCTCTTTATCCATTTCGCTATAGCTGGAAGGCATATACTCAAAACAAACAGCATGCAGATTTCGTTCCATCACGTGGATTTTGATTCATTGTAGAAAAGAAAACAGAGTCCACAATCTTCGGCAGAGATCAAATTCTGCAGAGGCACGCAGAACACACAGGACTCCACCTTCGAAGGCCAAACAATAATAGAAATAAAGGACAATCCAATGCACGAAAAACATGAGTAAATGCGAACACGTACCATCAATGTGATTGTTCCGTATCAAACTCTGCAAGAAAACACATACAAGTCTAACGAGTCTATTCTGCATGTATTTGTCCTGCCAAAAAGATGAGATGAGATGAGCTATGAAGACAGTAGTTAAAAATCAACTGCTATCTAGCTATCGGCATTTGCAAAGAAAGAGACAAGACAACGAGCTTTGTGGGCACATACTAACATCGGAGGTAGACCATTGGACCTCCACTTCACCTGTGCTTCCACCAGCTTAATCAACACTATCAGACAACAGTACCACTACCAGTGTACTACTATACCGTATATCATTGAAAGAACTAGCAATTTGGACAATTGGCATTGCTTCATGTGTAAATGGAGCCACTCTATCTAGTGTCAGCACCATCTATCATACACCAATACCCCTACTCGTGTACTACTATGTTGAATATCATAAATAAATAAATAAAGTGGTTTGGAAAAATGGCATTGCTTCATCTGTAAAACTGAACCACTCTATCTAGTATCACAAACAATTCCCTTCCAAGTTGATGATGACAACACAACCATCCAGCAAGGATAACAATTCTCGATTGTTTAGTAAGCCAAACCAACTAATCTAGGTCTACCGATCAAATGCACCCTCCCATGATTGATAAAATCATGTTCTCACCATCACTGACCAGAGTCCAAAATCACTGCCCAAAAGTTCATTCAAGTAGTTTATTTAACACACTCCACTCGAAATGCATAGCTTCAATTATCACACATTCATCAGGGGATCCACAGACGTGTTTGCACAAGTGCAAGTTCAGCATTAACAATAACTAGCTCAATAGAGAGGGGGGAGGAGAAGGTGAAGTGAGGCCAACAATGTACCTTTATACTCTCGCAGGATGCTATACAGTTACTTATATACAATCTTAAAAATTCAGATGGCAGTTTCACAGCTTGGGTAAGTCTGTTTACAACTTCCATGGAGTGTAGACTCATTTCCATTGTGACAAGTACTGTAAAGTACCTGAACATCATAACCATATTAAGCATGACAATTGGAACATCCGTAAGTATTCACAGGCAAAAGTAATAGAACAGAGAGCATAGATGCTTAAACATACTCTGCAATTTCAGGAGAATTTATCAACTTGGTGAGAACCTCGACAGCAATCAGAGGGTTATTTTCCACCAGATCCTGATAACAAAACCAGATAGTAAAAATCCAAGTTTTTGCTTATACTAATGCCAAGAAACAAAACCACACAAAATCACATACTGGTAGCTTCATTGGTGTCAGTCCACAGTGATATACAAGCTTGGTCACTAGCCAACTCCGCCATCACTTTCTGGCCATTTAGAAGATAAGCCTTAGATCATCAATTATACAAGAAGCACAGATTCAAAGGGCAATTCAGGTATAAGTGTAACTGCATACTGAGCAAACCCTCAAACAGCCACAAAACTGGAGATATCACTAAAAAAGTAATTATATGAATCTTGAAGACAAATTGATCCATTTACAGCATTGTCTTCCCAAATGTTAAATGGGCCATTAAAAAGCAGCTTCCCCACCAAAATCCTCGGTTAACAATCTACGGGAAAGAAATGCCGAGGAGCATTCATTCACAAGGTGGAAAGTAATAAAGTCCAAGGTTACTTGCGACTTTGAAATATCCCACTTCAAATAATCATATATTTTTTCGGAAGGTGGACATTCAACCAATTTTCCAGAATCTTGAGACCCCCTCAATTTCATCCCTCAAAATTGGGAATTGGTGAACCACACTCATTTGCTAAGATACAGGCATAGAAAATTCCGGTACCCAACCCACGACAAAACCGCAAGGCAAAGAGTTTCTTCCAGTCTGGCAAAATCAGCATGCTAAGTAGTAAATACAAACTAGTCAATAACCACCATGCAGGAAAGATGCAGTCTCTCAGTATTTGTTTGTTACAGTATTGAAAAGATAAACAAGTACCTCGTGCTGTGCAGGCACAAGTGCTCCTTTTGCAGCTTTTGCAATCAAATCCCTAAGTGCTGCCCCTCTGCTAGTATCGGCACACATCCCATAATCCCAAAGAAGCTCGCGATTGTTGTCAGGTATTAGCCATACTAGCTGGAAATGCATTGACAGATAAATGAAAAGTCCTCCATTTAATAATAGCATATCCTCTACGTCTTACCTCCCCATCCTGTATTGGAAGCCTAGGAGGCCGAGGTCTAATCCACTGAGGACCCAATCCTTCTAGTGATATATCAGATAGCAACCCGGCAATTGTTTCATCTCTATCTCCAGACCCAAGCTTTGGTTTGGTTCCAGGTAGCACATCAAACCTAGGTCATGAGCTCAAACCGTTAGACAAAGGCTAGCAAACAAAGTCCTCCCAAAAAGAAATCCGATCAATTCTCAGTGCAAGAACTGTGACCTAAAACTTCTAAAGATAACAAAAGATGCTGAACAAATTCTTCACAAAAATGGGACATACTCTGGTGAATTTTTGTTGCATCCAGATGGAACATCCGGGTCTGGCATCACATTTTTCACTTTCGTATCCTTGAATAGGCAGTTATATGATTCGGAACGAGCACCATCACAATACTGCTGCTGCAACTGATCAAGTGCTGGGAAAGTCTGACAATTAATAGGAAAGAGAATGCACAATCTGTCAGTGGGTGCAGAAAATTCCATCGCAAATCTAAAAAATTGATAGGGGGAGGCAAAAAATTAGCCGGTGATTAACCAGATTTATTCATCAATGTCTCAACTAAGAAGATACATGAAAAGCAAGAAAACAACTTACATGCGTCGAGGGATCAAAACCTTTCACATAATCTGAAGTTGACTGTTTAAAAAACTGCAACAGAGACATTGCCGTCAGATATTCATACAAATGCATGAATGTATCGATCAACACAAATTCATACATAGCATGAAAGATGAAGGGACTAAAATATTAGTGGGCATAGCACAGTATGAGTCAATTGCCCTCTGATAAAACAAATACATGTAAGAAATTGCTACAGAAATAGGTTTTCCCTGAAAGCGAAACTTCAATGAGATAGTCCAACTTAATACAATGCAAAATAGGGGGAAAAAACTAATTTTTTAAGAAGGTATTTCAGGAATATTATAGATGCGCAAACCTAACAAATATTTCCTAAACTGTCAAGAGTTGTTGCGCAAAATGTCTAAGGACCTTATCCATGGGACGAATATAAACAACCAAAGACCTACATCGTATAACAGATGTCCCTCCTGGCCACAGATTCACAGAATCAGCAACGGAACAATAGATCAGCATGACTAATGACGATTGCACTAAATTACACAACCTACGTCCAACAGATAGTAAGGATAAACTGCAATTTTTATTTTTTTTTGTCTTATTCATAGTTTGAAAAGTTGAACGGATTTCACCATAAAAAAAAAAAAAAGTTGAACAGATATTTTCACCTCTTTGGCACTGCCAGAACTTGATTCCAACAACTGGACGATAAATGCCCTCTCGAATTTTTCGGCACTATCATCACATGCGGCCTGTGCATGATAATACACAAGAGATTGCAGGACTTCATTACACAGAATCTTCATATAGTATCATAATCAAGGTCCAAATGGGACATGGGAACCGATCAAGCATCAATGGTAAAACCACTATAGAAAGAGATATAAACCTACATAATCTTTCCAAGGCCGTACCACCAGCACTTGAATACACAAGTATGGATAGTTCAATATGACATTCTATTTCAAACACTATAGTTGAACAGTTTCATAAAAGTACATATCTACAAGGCTGTTGTTATCATCCTACTATTAAACTATCTTCGAATATTGACATGTTCAAACCCGCATTACTTACTATAACAGCAGATGCCCAAACCACACATTACAAAATTCAAAATTCAGCTTCCCCCCTGGGCAAAGGCAATGGGCCACCAGCTTCCATAGGAAACACTTCTCTCCCATCCCATCCCATCCCCAGGTCCAAGGCATTGTAGATTGCTTATTTAACAAGTCTTTACTTCAAGTTTACCAGAAATTAATGTACTGGCACGGCATCTTTGCATAACCGAATTGTCAATCCACGACCACAGTGTCACCTAGTTAAATATATCATAGGATTCTTGACTCGATAATAAAATGACATAATCCTAGAATTTCCTACAAGCATCAGAGTGCAAAATAGGAAGCGGAAGAATAAAAAAGATACTGCAATTTCCAAGAAGCGTCAGAGTAAAAATAGGATGCAGCACTTACAATTACAATAAATCGTATAAATGGATTTGCAGAAGGAGGGTGCGAGGCATATGTCTGATGCAGAATAGAGAAAGCTACCAAACGTTCGGTAGGAGAGAGCATAATCTTGTCCTGCTAGGCATGATATCAGTAGGTAAGTAAAAAGAAACATAAGAGCAGTAAGAACTCAAAAAGTACCACTTTTGCAATTACTAATAGACCGAAGTTAACAGCCATGCTACCCCAAATGCGGTGCTCTTGAGAGCACAGACACAGAGTTTGGCGATTATCTACAGTCAACAACTAAAACCATGCTACCCCAAATGCATAAGCCTAAATATTTCGGCACAGTCAATCAAAGACATCAGATTGCTGCTGCCCATACAAAAGGTCCGGTTGCTGCTTTTCCCCTCTTTCGAGCAATTCAATGCATTTTTCCTTATGGAAGGCAAATTTATCACCAATCTAGGGGGAAAACACTTCAACTTAAAAAGCACCTCAATATAACGATCAGTTTTGCAATTTCAACTAATCAAGCAGGAAAAGGGATTCCCCAGAGGAGACGAAGAAAGAAGGGAATTTGCAGATTTTCTAAATCAATTACAAGCACTAGTTTCACATAAGGAATATGGCTAGTTTCACATAAGGAATATGGTCCTGCTTCTCCTAAAGAAAGAGACATGAGAGTCCAATTTTCCATCACGACACTGTTTTAAACTTGGCGAACTGTTGTGCGGCTGCTAAGCTGCATCCATTCCCATTTTACACGGAACAGCAGCATCCATATGGCTGGACAAGGATAAAACCATTAAAAAGCCAAGAAAAAAGGGAAAATCGTCTTGCCCAGGTATATCTCGACTTTTCTTAGGACGGCATAGAAGGTAGCTATATACTCCACGCCGGTCGGAGCGCCTAATCGAGACGAAGATAAGCAGCATAAGCCAGCCGAGAACCGAATCGAACGCCTTCGCGTACTCCACACTAAATCACACAGAAACCACACCAAAAAGAAGAACGAAGATCGAAGAAGCGAGCGATCTGTCCATTTGGGAACGCAAGCCATCATCCTATCCCTATTCCACGACGCGGAACGGCACACCAGAGTTGCCGAGCCAGCAACAGGGCAAAAACCCTAGGGACGGAACAGGTGAATCGGGGGTGATGAAGAATACCTCGAGGAGGAGGAAGAGGGAGGTGCAGAGAGGGAAGCGGAGGGAGGGAGGGAAGGAGGAGAGGAAGTCGGAGAGGAGGTCGTGGAGGGGCGGGAGTCCTGCTTCAGCAGCTTCAGCAGCTCGTACGACTCCTCCCCTTCGCTATCCCTATCATCTCTTCTCCTTCTTCTTCTTCTTCTTCTTCGATTGCGAGGCGGTCGGAGAGAGGGAGATTTGGGTTGGGGCAGATCTGTGGATGTTTGTTTGTTCGTGCGGGAGAGAGTGGACTGGCAACAGTCGAGGCGACCCGAGTCCTTTCTCTTCAAGCTGGGGGGAAGCGATGGCCTTGCTGTTGTTGATTGATGCGGAGTTCGATTCCCCGAAGCAGAGGCCGGCCCAAGAAGGCGCGATCGGTTTTCAGGCCCACCTCCGATACTGAGGGCACGTTTAGTTCTGCTTTCTCGAGGTGCTTTTCGGCCTCTAAAATCTCTTTAGACAGGAGATGTTGGAGCGTTTTGTAAGTATTTTTTTTTTAAATAGCTTTTCAACCAAATGCTAGTCTTGAAAATACCGAAAGCCTGATACTATTCCCACCCAATCTTTCGAAATAGCGTTTGTGAAATGTTGAAATTAAGATTAAAATGTTTTTCTTCCTTCTAAAACTATTCTTGCCAATTTTTTTAGTTTTGGTTGTGCCCTTCCTTGTAACTATTCATCTTCTTCACGTGAGTGCGACCAGCAAAGGTCAAACGAGGGGCATGTGATGCCTTAGATTTTTTTATCTTAGAATTATAAACGGACCGGTATGGGCTTGGATTATTGAAAGTGGGCTAGGTAACGAGCCCAATGGGCCGTAAGGGGGACACGAGCCTAAGGGCTTAGTGGGCCGTGTGAGACCTAGACCCTGTATCCGACTCTGTTATAACCAGTTCCCCATTTTTGGACTATGTACCCAATCCTGTTTGCATGAGACTTTATATCCGAACCACCATGTTTTTTTTATCCGGTTCCAAGGTCAATCTATTTTACTTATCAAAATCGAAGTTTCCACAAAATTAAATCTATTTTCCAATGATAATGTCTTCAGTAAGACAATCCAAATCTAAAAATGAAAAAAGTTATTAAATAAAGCATTCACTTAATAAATAGTCATGTGAATGAATTACAAGATAGAATGAAATACATACGATTTACCCGCTTCAAACTTTTTTGCATTCTCGATACATTCTTCAACATTGATTGGCACACGATAGCTCTCAACCAATCTTGAGTGCAAATCAAACCTTCCACTACTCTAAGAGTCAAAGAACTTCAAAAGCTGTCAAGTACACGTCCCAACGTACTAAAAGTCGACTCGGAAACAACGGTAATCACATGAATAGACAAAATATTTCGAACCATTAAAGATAAGATTTTATAATTTGACCCAGTACTTTTCTACCATATCAAAATGTCAAGATTAAGAACATCTTCACTTTCAGCTTTAAGATAAGCGTGCAGAAAGCTGACAGCCGGCGAGCAAACCCTAGGGGAGCGACTGCAGGACCCACAACCACAGTACTATAGGTAAGAATCCCTAATAACGTCTCTCGTATTTGAACTTCTCCGCTTCGTGAGGGAGAGAGAGCCCGAGCCAACTACGCTGCTGAGAGCAATGGTGTAAGCATTGCTATTATTACTCACACTTGAACCACTAAAATTTTATTTATTAGAAGAACTATCAAAAGATTACTCATAAGATATATATAAACATTCCAAGGCAACCTTCACTTTACTATGCATCTCATCAATTTTTGTTTCATTATCATAAATTTGTTCAAAATAAAACTTCACATAATTCAACTTTTAAGTAGGATCCAATATAATCGCAATCAACACCATCATATTTACTTTATTCAGACTCTCATAATACTTGTCAAACTTCTTCTTTTTTTTATACCCATAACTTAAAGCTTTGGGTCCAAGGAATTCGCCGCATTATTCAAATTATTTATACAACATAGCTATCCCCTCAAAATAATCATTCAAATTAACATATGAACTCCCTGACATTCTTTTGGTTGCATCATAAAACTGTTTCAAAAATTAGAAATAATGATGACATTTTCCCAATCTTCATCTTGATGAGAATCATTGTCAATCTCCCTTAAGAAAAATAAATCATATTCTTCCATCTTTTCAAAAGCTTTCATGAACTTTATAGTAATGTCTAACATTATATAAGTGGAGTTCTATTTAGTGGCAACATCAAGACAGACTGAACTCTTGTATGCAATCCTCTCACTCTCAAATATAAAATTCGAATGTCTTAGCTCTAGCAGGAGAACTCCTCATATACCTAACTACGTTTTAGATATATGCAATAAAATCATGCACCTTATTCAATACATATCTTACTATCAAGTTAAGTATGTGAGCAGTGAACCTCATGTGTAATGCATCGCCATTCAAAATAAAAAAATCCTTCTCTTGAAAATTTTTCTTTCAAATAATCAACGGCCATATCATTTAAACTACCATTACCTACAGTTATTGTGGATATATTTTTTTATATTTCCTAGTTATAAATACATTTCTCCACCATATCCCAATTTCCCTACCCTTATGACTATGCATTACCACAAAATTGATGATTCTTTTATGTAACTTCAAATTTTTATCATTAAAATGTATAGTAAGACATAAATAGTTCAAATTTTGAATGAAACTCCATATATCAGTTGTGAGTGCAATCCTAAATTTAAGCTTATTAAAGGAAGCTTTCAAATAAATTTTTTCACTTAAATATAATTTCATACAATCTCTAGCCATTGTAAGTCTTAAAAGATGTTGGAAAAGAGGTTGTAATTCAATAATAAAATCGCGAAAACCAACGCGTCCAACCATGGAAAACGGTTGTTCATCAATAATAATCATCCGAGCAAGCATACGCCTATAACGTTCTTGATCAAATTTCCACGTCGTTAAGACGCTATCACCACTAATAGTATTTTTCCCTATCTCGCCAGTCACATCTCCCTTTCATGATGTAAACAACATTTGTTTTTTATTTGCATGAGGATACTTTTTGTACTTTTTCAAATGCTTCCACATAATTGACGTTCCATGATCAACATTATACACATATTCAACTCCACAATGAATGCACTTCACCTAACAGTTTTCTATGTTTTCTCATCTATGATTCTTGAAAAATTATCCCAAGCCATTGACTGATTAGCTTGCTTTTTACTCAGAGGATGATGAAAGTTAGGTGCCCTCACCTTGTTTGTTGCATCGACAATCATAGTTCTACTTCATCAGCTCCATGGAATGGCAATTCCATGAGCAGACTTATTTCATTATGTTCATCCACTTCCATCAATATGTTTTTAGTCTTAATACATTGACTGAAAATAGAAAGAGCA
The DNA here is from genome assembly GCF_016545825.1 of Eucalyptus grandis. Taxonomy (NCBI): domain Eukaryota; kingdom Viridiplantae; phylum Streptophyta; class Magnoliopsida; order Myrtales; family Myrtaceae; genus Eucalyptus; species Eucalyptus grandis. The sequence goes on from NC_052620.1 coordinate 416,745, forward strand.
AATCAACCATAGATAAGGACAACCAAGACCTGCAAGGAAATCATAAGAATCTTCACATCAGCTCTGGAGAAATTGAAGCAAGGTCGATATGCAGACCTTGCGGCAACAAAGATCTCAAAGATGATGAAGTTGAATAGTTTCGACATAAGTTTTTGCGTTTTGATTTATGTAGATATTTCCTAAGCGTATCTTAAATTGTTGAAAATTATTAACCCAATTTGTCATTGATCCTTCCTGCAGAATGCCCCCGTCCAATTACTTTTAAGTGTGGTTAATGGAATTCTCTATGAAAGCATCGAAAAGGCAAAACGGCAAAATACCTCATGTATGTTGAATAATTTGCAATCAAAGTGGACATGTTCACACACCTATTTAAGAAAAGTTGTGCAGGAGATAAAGCAGCACATATCAACTTAGGCAAAATATTTAAGAACTGTAAGATGGGTCTAATTATTCTTGGCTCTCTATTGATTCTATTAGATGATTGCTTAATAAATGCGTCATTCATTCAGCAAAATAATCTCTTCAAGTCTTGTGAGGAGAATGAGGAACTTGAAGCCCCGACAACTGGACCTTGCGAGGAGACAAATGTCATTGAAATGACCAACTTGGCTAGTTTTAATTTTTTTTTTCCTGCTACATCCCACTAAGAATAGTCAGCAAACTAATGACATTAGCATACCAAACCTTCGACCCTGCTCTCAAAAAGCAAAAGGAAAAAGGGTTTATCAAAAAAATTTCAATTTCAAACTCACCTTGCTATAGATAGCTTCTTTGGAGGTAGCGAGATGCAAAAGAAAGGCAATGGTAGCAATTCCAAGTCTAGCGAGTGGCTAATGATGAGAAGCCTACCTGTCTTCAGTTGAAGAAGATTTGTCATTGTTGAAAATAAGCTCGACAACAACCTGCGCAAAAATCCTTTTTTAACGCAAATATAGATATCACCGAGGACAAGCAACCATTCAACAACATTTTGTGACCCCAGCAACCCCAATGCAAATGCTCCAAGTACAATGTCTACACAAGATTAAAAAAAAAACCCAAAAACCCAAAAACCACAACAATTACCTTGTATCTTGATGCCAAATCCATCCTCTCCTCCTACCATTACTTCACGAGCTCAATCAATCGATTAGAATCACAAACCCACCAACAAGAGGTGACAAGTGGATGAGAGGCGATAGTGAGGTGTGTTCCTACGGGGCACCAATGAGAGGCGAACCGGCTGGCAATGATGGTGGCAACTAGCGAGGGCGCTGTGGATCTAGGGTTGCCCAAGGCTTCATAAGGAGGAGTCAGAACTGAACAAAAAATCACTTCAAATGTTAGCGGTCCCTCTCCTCTCCCCCTCCACCCATCCTCGTGAAAGTCTCTCTACCCTACTCCCTCCCTCTGACCAAGGTTGCCTAGCAACTATTGTTGGGCGTAGGCTTGCCACTTGCTACGTATAGAGGGTTCCCATGAATCGTAGGCTGCAATTGAGAGAGAGAGAAGCAAGATCGCACGAGCTCGAAGAGAGATTGAGAGAGAGAATGATTGCTATGATTGAGAGTGAGGGGGGGACAAGATTGCAATTGCACAAAAAGAGAGATTAAGAGAGGGGGCGAATGCTTAGGGTTTTATTCTTTTAACAATATTTGAAAACCAAGTCCAAAATCGGTCCGGTTCCTAGGTGGGTCTTCACTCGGAACAGGGAAACGAACCGGTTCTACTAGGAATCGGTTCTCGGACCCATTTTCCAAGTGGTTTGGTCCAAGTTCCAAGTAAAACTAGCCCTATTGCATACCCCCTAATGTGAGAGCCACAAGTATGGGCTTGATGGGACAAGCAATGGACCATAAGATAGGCCCGACATGGAATGGGCCGAGTAAAGGCCCTAGTGAGCCATGATTTGGGGCCATTAGAACTAGGGATGTGTGCGTGAGGCCCAGTTTGAGCAAAAAAGATTTTTGTTCATCGATGAAAAGTTTTGATTGCTCGTGTTTAAGTTAATCTAGGAATTTATGCACAAACATAGGATTAATCTTAACACTTTCTTAGGGAGAAGTACACTATCAGTGCTATAAATTGTGTACGGTGTTCACTTTGGTGTCAAAAGTTTCCATCAGATCACTTAAGTGCTAAAAAGTTTGAAAAATGATCATTTTGGTGCCAACTCCAGTCAGATTGACCGGAAATCCGATGTGACACTTTTTTTTATTAATTTTGTTTATACTGATGTGGCTCGCCAGAGAGTACAATTAGCATGTAAACCACAAAAACGACATCGTTTGATGTCTCTCCCCCAATTCAAAACCCTAAAACCTAATTCTGCCAGATATTCTTGGCCGTCGCCACCCTCTTTGTCCTCTTCTCCTCCCTTACCATCCTCTCCGCCGCCACCCATGGCACCGCCAAGCACCACCACCTCTTCCACTACCTCAACGAGTTCAGTGATCACGGTGAGCAAGTTGCCGTCGACCCCTCCGCCTCCTTTGAGAACCTGCGCCTCCGCAATGCCTACGTCGCCCTCCAGGTCCTGAATTAGGCCATCCTCTCCGACCCTAACAACTTCACTTCCAACTAGGTCGGCCTCGACATCTGTGGCTACTCCAATGTCTTCTACTCCCCTGCCCCCGGCGACCCCGGCGTCCGCACCGTCATTAACATCGATGGTTTTCCCTCCTCCTCCCCCTTCAACCGTTCACATCCTTTGCCTCTGCCTCTGCCTCTGCCAATGATGGCCCAGTCGTTGTCCTTGACGGCCCCCCCACTTGGCAGCCATGGCTCTGACCCCGACTTGGCCACTTGGCAGCCAAGTCGAAGGCTGTGATCTCGCTCAAGTGCGAACCTCACATTGCCAAGCAATGGCAACCGAGCTAGCTAGGTCGATGGCGAGCGACGGCGGCCGATGAGGATCAAAACCCCGATTTCAATCTCGAAATAAAAAAATCTCAAAATGAGTCGTGCGGCGTCGTTTTTGGTGAAACCATCCACTTAGGATGACAAAATGATGTCATTTTCTTAAGGAGGACAGAAAACGACATCATTTCTCAAGCCATGTCGATTTTTTTTTTTAAATATAAAAGTCACGTCATCATTTTAACCGGAATTTCTCGCCAGTGGCACCAAAGTAATCGTTTTTCCTCCAATTTGGCACTTAAGTGATCCAATTGAACTTTTTGACACCAAAGTGAGCGTTGTACACAATTTATAGCATTAATAGTGTACTTCTCCCCACTTTCTTATAATTCCTCTTAGTTTTTGATCTTAGGTCCAATTTGTGACATCAATGCCACTTTGGACATAAGCAAATCAATAAGACCTAATCTCTTCTTGTAAGGACAAATGAGTGGGGGCAGAATTGGAATGAAATAAAGATAAACTAGGACTAATGATTAGAATGCAAGAAAATCTCCAACCGCCAAAACCTTCCTGCACTAAGTATGTATGCATGGTATTGCATGCAAGAAGCCACCTCGCGTGGCCTCTTCTTACCTTGGCATTTCCGCCACTCTTCAGTCATCATGGCCTTAGGATTGAAAGAAGTTTCAATTATGAGCTGCCTAGGACTCATGAAGATTTAGAAAACATTCTCAAGGCAAAACTCATCATTGTTCTCTCTCCCTCACTCTCCCCTCCGACTCATCTCTCTCTCTCCCTCTCTCCCTCTCATTTCTTCTCTCCTCTTCTTCTTTGTTGGCTCGGCGGCTTCTTCTTCTCCTTCCTCTGCGATTTTTCTGTGATTTCGAGCTCTACAGATCTGAGATCTTGAAGAGCCAACAAGTGAGGAAGGCAAGGATCAACCAGGTAAGGAAGCGGTAGGATACTAAGTTGGGATAATCTACAGTTGTTGAGTGAGGTGTGAGATGAGCGGGTTTGAGGGAAAAACAATCCTTGATGGTTTTGTTTTTGGGTCTAGCTCGCTGGTGGTGAGGTTAGATAGTCTTTTTGTAGCTTGCGTGTGGGTTTCACAGCATGTTTAAGAAGTATATGCATAGAAGAGGAGCTATGGTTTCGCCGTTGGTTCAGTAGATGGCTGGGTGTGCTATAATGAGGGTTGTGCATGTCGATCTAGGTAGGCGAGTAGCTTGCTCGTGGGTTGCAAGCTCCATTCTGGTTTGGGGAGGACTTTTGGTATTCGATGTGGGGTTTAATTGCAGCATATGTGTGTGCTTAAGGTTTGAACAATGCTAGTATAGGGAGGTGTAGAGAAATAAAGGCCAAGTTGAAGGGATTTCAATGATATAGATGATATGTCCAAAATCGAGCTTTTCTGGTCTCGCAATTTTGTAAATTTCATATCGAAGAATCTGTCATGAATTAGACTTACGTTCTTCATAGAAGTTGTAGCGAATTGAGTATACTTTATCGTATCTTTTCCTTAGATTTTTTGGAGGTAGCACAAGAATTGAGAATGTGATTGCTTTCTATGATGGTAATCTGCGGATAGGTAAAAACAGGGGATATCGGTTTGTTATTTGATTTTTCTGTTATTTTTAGGATAGAATCAGGTCTTGCTCTCTTCATGAAAGTTGTAGGGTTGGTCCTTGTGTATAACATACTAAAAGTTAGTGGTGGTTGGTTAAGTTTTCGATACTGAAATTCATTTTCTTATTGTGCAGTAGAGTCTAGAAAAATTTACAGGCTTTTGTGGTTAATTCAATGACTTACTGCTCTTTGTACAATGAAAAATAGGTCTAGAACCCTCACGGAAAATAGTTTTCAATGTCTTTTCTAAAACATATTAAAATTTCACAATTTTTTGAAGTGGTTTACTAGTGTTTTGACCCCGATATCCAAATTGCTCAAAATTGCCTACTTTCTGTTCTAATCCGAATTTTTTACAAACTTTTGTAGACAACTTGTTTGAAATTTTTAGCAACCCCTTGGGATTTCTATGGTCTTATACATTATCATTTGGTATATTTCCCTCTTACATGTGACAAGGTGACATTGAATTGTGAATAGTTGAGAGTTTTATGCAATTGATGGGATGTTCTATGAGACCTCGTATGTGTCCATTTGAGGATTGAATTATAGAGTGATTTGGTGCATTAAATTGATGAGCATGCTACTGTGGTGTGATTATTTTAAGGTGTGATGCATGAAATATGTAGAATAAACTGAATATAAAATATTTCCATTGGTTTTGTGATACTGGAAATGTCCTGGGGAGTGGGATGCCCATGCTGTATGATTATTGATGCTTTCCTGGGGAGTGGGATGCCCATGCTGTGTGATTATGGATGCTTTGGCTTTATGGTACCGAGATGCCTCGAAATAAGATACCCCAACTGTCTGACTAGGATGCCTCAGTAATGTGAAACTAAGATGTCTCGGAATGAGATGCCATGGTTGGGATTCCATGAAAGTCCAAACGAGAGATCTAAAAGTGACTCGATCGGACCGGCTAGTGATCCGACGAAAATCTGATTCAAAGGTGGATATTGAAATATATGATGAATTAAATACACTCGGTGTGTGTGTGTGGTTTGCATCATATCTTGGCTTGGTCAGTTGTATATAAATCTTGCGCTGATATTGTTGTGCTTTACTTGTGGTGCATAAGTGTGACAAAAGAGTAGATTATGTGATAGTATGTTCTAGTCTATGTATGTTGCTTATTGTTGAATCTTACATTTCCCTTGGCAAGTAATAAATCACCTAGTTTAGGATCCTATTATTTCTTTATTGAACATTATTTATTCCTTCATTTTTTTTTCAGATTGTTAGAATGGATGTTCCTCTTGTGATGTTCCTCTTGTGGCATGGTACGGGGTCATTGCCTATATCAACGTGTACTTCCACCATGTTCTCAGCCCCGACATTCACTTGACTTACACTCAATATGAAGCCACTCTATGGATGGATGATGGGTGTGTTGATTGGATCCCCATGTCATTTGAGACATGGTTCATTAATCATGAGGGAGAGCTATTTGGACCTCTCTTCGGTTCGGCGATGGCAGTGCTTGGAGCACCTAGATCGGGCAGTGCTTGGAGCACATAGATCAAGTGGAAGTTTTGGATGTTTTGTCTTTTTAAGCGACATGGGTTAGCTTAAAGGGTAGCGAAGTTAAAGCTTCTTTCGACCCCTTCTCAAGGTTGACGCATACACTTATGATTAAAAACGTGTAAAAATTTCTCTATGTATGCGTGATACATGTAAGCTTCCCATGTTTATGTAAGTAAGAAGAGGTGATAATCGCTAGAGAAATGAAATGGTGCCACTCCATCTATAATGAACCGTTTATGTTAATAGATGAATTGTTGGCAGAAATTGAAGGGATGAGATGATTGTGCCTTAGAAGATTCTAAGACCTTGTAATATTCATGTTATACATGGTAATCATTTAGGTTCGAATATATTGGCATGATTACCGGTTAAGATATGTTTTATTAATACACTGGGAATTAGCTTCCGCTTGCGTTTAGTATATGATGCTACTGGGACGTCATAGGGCCGATCGATCAAGGGACGACAAGTGGTTGGTGAGGGCTTGGTGAGGGTCATGCGACCTCGAATGACTACCGCATGGGTCGCACAACCTTAAGTGACCCTTGCCTAGGTCGCGTAACATTTGGGTTAGGCAACCTCAGCCGACAGCCACTAGAGCTAGACTTAGTTCGTTAGCAGTTGTAGCCCTTTACCAACTTCAGTAAAAGGTTTGAGTTCTTTTTTGATTAAAAAATATATAAAATACGGTCACAAACCATTACATGAGTTTTTTTTTTTTGTCAAATATTTGTTGAATTCAAAGTTTAATTGCAAAGAGTTTTTATTAAATACAATTCACATTTCCCAAACGGCTTTTGTATTACATGCAAAGCCCATTTGAAAAGTTGAACAAAACCCAACCTTGAAACGGAACCTAATTCATAGATTAATTTAGGAATCGGCACAACTTCTTCTTCTTTTTTCCCTATTTAATAGGAAATGGAATGCCAGAGCCAAATAAGGGATTAGAAAGAATGTTGTTTTTGAACTCTCCTAGGGGATAGAACACTCTTGCAGAGTGCATGTGTGGCTATGGATGTTGTTTTTGCTCTATTCTCCGGCCTTTTGGCAATACCAAAAACAAAAACTATTAGGGTGATTCGGATGATATGGTCCACATCCGAAATAGAGAACCAAATCAATTATCACTAATTCCAAATATTAGGAACCGAGAACCGGCCTAGTTCCTGTGCTCACCGCTATTTTCATCGAGTGGTATATTCACATTAAAGAAGCCAAAAAAAAAAAAAAGCCTTATTAGTTACAGAAAATTTTCAATCTTTAAACACTAAACATCAAAGGGTCTTTCTTTTCTTTTCTCCCTCAATATTCATGCACCTGGTGTATTAGTAAAGAGATTGACAGTCCATCTAATTGCAATAATATAACAAGTCTATAATGTACGATTATTAGATTGTGACTTGATAAATGCACGATGGCTATTTTTATTTTTCGAGTCAACTGTTGCGATTCCGACAAGTATTAACACTTTAAAATAATTAATAGAAGCTAAAATGAAAAGAGGACCATAGTATTTTGATAATAGTTACTACAACTCGGTTGCAACAGGTAATATATAAGGTCTAGCTATCTCGGCTAAGGCATTAATATGAACAAACATTGTAAAAGGTTGCAACTAGTCATTAATTTATGCAGCCGAAAGTGTTGACAATTGATGGTAGATGGGTACCTACCTATGCTTTAGCCTTTTCTATTTGGCTCATACTCTTATGTTGACCCTCAAAACTGCTTAATTCCTAACCAATAAACCTGACTGACAAGGCGGGCAACCAACTAGGCATGGCCAAATCTTGTGGGGGTGAGATGGACAAGAGCCAAGCCCAATTAAGGGTTCGTTTGGTTCGGTTTTGGGAAAATGCCCTTGGAAAAATACAAATACCTTAAAAGAAAATGAGTTTTCCGAAATACTAGACTGTTTGATAAATTATAACTAAAAAGTGCTTTAGGGAAATACAAGACTGTTGGGTAAACATATATTTGAAAAGCCCTTTGGTGTGACCAAATTAAGTTTTTTTAGTTTTAGTATTTTAAAATTGCAAAAAGAAACAATGACTATATAACATTTTACATTTTCATGTTGAGAGTAATGTAAAAGATATATATTAGTAAACATATTTAAAAATTATATTAAAAGAATTTGATTATAAATTAGATGCAAAGCTCAACTTTTGGCCTAGGGTTCTTTTAGGTTTGTTTTCAACTTTGAATAATTTTTTTTAATTATTGCAGTATTAATCATATTTATTAATTAATGATCATTCCAGTGTATTGATAAAAAGTTGGGCTATTGATTGTCAAAAGATAAAAATGATAAATAAATAAAAAGTGAACTTATTCGGTGGATGGTGAAGTGATCGATTGTGGATGCTAATTTTTTTTAGTAAGCACCGCATATAAAAGGGGAGGTCTTTATTAAGAAAAATAAAACCAAGTTCCTCTCATACAAATTTGACTAGAAAGAGTCATTTCATGATATTAAACATGGTTATATTTGTCCAAAAAAAAAAAGAAATTCATTAATAAGAGCACTAGCATTCTGCAAATCTTTGAATGCCTAAAGCGGTGTCCGGCTTTCGGCATTTCAAAGGTCGGCATTTGGCTAAGGACACCTCCAAATGCTGAACTAAACACCAAAATTTTTTCTCAATGGGCTTTCGAGGCTGAAAGCCCCTTGAGAATGCTGAACCAAATGGAGCCTAAATATGTATAATATATATATAGACACACGTGTAAATTGATGATATCTTTAAGCTAATTTACAAGAAGTTTAGGGACTTAAATTAAGAAATGTATCAGAGGTAGGGGTGCAAATGAGAAATCAACCCCGAAAACATGGAAAAGCCACTTAAAATGGTCATTTAGCCTTCAAGCGGATTTTATAGTTAAGTTATGAGTAAGCCAAAATTTCAAGTGATCCGACGGTAGCAAGTGAAAGGGTCATCGCTCTGACGAAGCATCAGATGGTTCAACCCCAAAATTCTCTGTAGTTTTATAGTTTTGCTAAAATAAACATGATATATTTTCGTTCCAAAATATTAAAGATATTGAATTCTTTTCGATTATGAGGAAAACAGGTGGTGTGAAACTTGAAAGGAGTGCCCCAAATGTGCCAAAGAAAGAGTGGGTTTTCGAGTCTGAAAATGGCCCATGCGCTTTGGATGTTCGGCCCATGGTAAAGCATTCCGAACCGGGTCAAAAGTCACGATGCTCAATCAAAGTTAGCGAGAACTTTTATTTTTTCTTTTTCTTTTTAATTTAAACTCCGTTTCTTCATGAAAAATTAATGGTTTGAACGGGCCTCTCTCCCATATCGATATAAATGGGAATGCCATTTCTTAAAAATAATCACTAATATCATTTGAAATAATTAATTGATAAAAAATATTTATATTATCAACTAGTTTCTACATAAATTTTCTTAAATTGTGAAAATATTTTTTGTTTATTCAGTTATATGTGACAAAAACGATTGTTTTTAGATAAATATTTCAATATCATTTATATTCCACGGAACAAAGGGACCTCATGTCATTTTTTATTTTTTTACGTTAATAACTTAACAATTTCTTTTTTTCTTGAAAAAGTATTGAAAAAGGAGTTTGGGCTCCACCCTTTCATTTTTTGGCCAATTGGGTTGAGCCAAAAATTTTGCCCTTGTCATGGCTAGCAAGGGCTTGTGATGCCCATGTTGGCCCTTAGTCAGTGGTTGGCGAAGGTCGTCGCGGCTCCGTTGGCCCTTTGAACCAAAAAAGCAAGAAAAAGAAAAAGGTAGAAAAGAACAAAAAAGGAAGATAAATACTAATTGATTAATAAAAAAATCAACAAAAAATTAAAATTATTTACGTCAATAGTGACCGTATTATATAAGATGGTTGATGTACATATTAACAATATCCGATTAAAATTAATCGGATGAGCTCAATTGACAAATTATAAAAAGGTTTATGACTTAATGAGCAAAGTTAAAAAGTTTATAGTTGAATTAAGAAAAGTTTAATAAGTAAAGAACTTTGTCGGCAATTTTTCTTGTCTTTATTGTCATTGTCCAACGAGATGGTTGGCTCCAAGAGATGTTACCCTGTCGTTTGGCAGGTCGTTTTAATGTACTAAGGCCCCACCTCGGGTCCTATCGAACCCGATCACGTAGGTGTTGCAGATGACCCAACCCCAACCTCCTTCAATTCTTCACGGTCAAAATTCCATGTCAATCTTTGGTGGCTTTCGAAAACGAAAAGTAACTTAAAAGCCAGCAATTGAAAACGTATTCATTCGAAGGACTTCAGTATTCACCTATGACTACGAAAGGTATGTGAGAGATGGGATGCGTTTGATTTGACTTTTGAAGAATCTCTTCAAAAGAAAATACAAACACCGTTAGGTCAAAGTGGTTTTGTGAAATGCAAGTAAAATTTTATAAATTGTAACTTAAAAAGCATCGAGATCTAATTTTGATTTATATGGCATTGGGAAAATTCATATTTTGTAAAGAACTTCTACTTTAAAAAATTTGAAACTAGTAAAGGACTCGGTGGTCAGCAAGACTTCAATTAGGCCAAATATAGTTATGGATGAGCTATATCTAACGCCAGTAGCCTCATCTTAGCTTCGGCGACCTCAAGTGATGCGGCCCGGGTTGCACAAACCCATGTGGTCGTCGCTTGGGTCCCGCGAACCCAGCCGACAACCGTCTCAGTCCTACTCACCTAGGTGATGTGGCCTAGATTGTGACACCGTGCAAGGCTTGCCAACATCTACATTTAGCCTTGCTAGAGTCTTGCCAATTGCACGTTGGTGGCTTGAATCCCCGTTGGTAACTTGCGTAAGGTAGAGATATTTCTAAAATTATGAAAATTTAGCAAAAGCAAAATTGGCTGAAAAAAAAAGTTTTTGCATGCCAAACATATTTAAAGTTCAAAGCAATTCTGAACTTGCCTTAAGCCAATGCATCTCCCCTAACTCTTAAAAGAAAAAAAACAAAACAAAACAAAACGAAAAATCAACAGGTGATTTTGTATTTGCCTAAAAGATTGTCCAGAGCCAAAGCACTTTTAAACGCACCCCGAATGGTCAAAGTCCATTTGGAGTTGTTTCCAAATATCGTTGCTTGAACCTAGGGTCCCAAACTGCCGATCAAGTCATTCATCCCTGCACGACTTATTGGGCTATTTCCGATCTTTCTTTCTCATACCCACCTACAAATGAGGCGAATTTAAGAGGCAAAAATAACGTGAATCTTATAAAATATCGCATCGACTATTTATGGTCTTTCTTGCTTATACCCACCTGAAAACGAAGGAAATTTAAGAGGCGAAAATAACGTGAGCCTTATAAAATATCGCATCTGCTATTTTTGGATTTTCTTGCTTATATCCACTTGAAAACTGGGCAAACTTTAAGAAGTGAGAATAACATAAGCCTCATAAAATATTTTATCGACTATTTCCAGTATTTCTTGCTTATACCCACCTGAAAATGAAGGAAATTTAAGAGGCGAAAATAACATGAGCCTTATAAAATATCGTATATGCTATTTTCAATCTTTCTTGATTATACCTACCTAAAAATGAGGCAAATTGAAGAGGCGAAAATAATCTATGCCTTATAAAATTTCACATGGACTATTTCCAGTCTTCCTTGCTTATACCAACTTGAAAACGAAGCAAACTTAAAGGGTGAAAATAACGTGAGCCTTATAAAATAATGCATAAGCTATTCCAACCTACCTGAAAACTAGGCAAATTTTAAGAGGTGAAAATAACGTGAGCCTTATAAAATATTACATTGTCACCGAAAACAACTTTGCGCAAATTCTTTATGGTACATATATGATAGCATTTCTGTTATTGGGAATAATTTCTATTCATAAACATTTGTTTTTTCTATTTTTGTTCCCTAGACGGGTTTTTAAACATTTGAAAACGTTTGAGAATTGCAAAAAGTTTATATTCCCAAAACAGAAATATGTTTAGTACAACTCTAAAACTTAAAATTTCTTTTAATTTATTAAGAATTTTGAGCATTTTTCTTTTTTTTTCTTTTTCTTTTCTTCTTCTTCTTCTTGTTAGCAAGGTCCCCATGGGCCTCACCGTGGCCGGGTGACACGACCTCGGCCAGCCAAGCGATGCCAACCTTGCGGTAGCTAGGTGAGGCTCAAGGGGACTTCGCCGGCGACCGGCGAGATTGGGGCAACCTTGCCTAGCCAATGGTCACCATCACCAAGGCGGCAACCGGTTATGGGGAGAAGAGGAGGAAGAGAAAAAGAAAAGAAAATAAAATAAAAAATATTTGTTTCTTGAGTTATTCTCGGAACAAAAAAACAGTTTTTTTCTTGTTAATTCCAAATTAGTTCCCAGGAATAAAACCTATACAAACGGATTTATGTTCTATTTTTGTTTTAAGAAACAAAAAATGAAAAAAGAAAAAGAAAATATAAAGATTACCAAACGCGTCCTTAGTAACTCCTAGTGAGTAGACTCCTCTTGGCAATGCATACATTTAAGCCGATATTTTGACATCATGTCCAGCTCTTCCTTTACTTAGCGAAAACTATTAATGTAGAAATGAAAATTGATATTTTGAGTTATTTTCGGAAATTGATTCTGACGCAGAGAAAGCGATGCGTGGAAAGAATTCCAAAAGATGGTGTTTATTTTGAATAAGGAAGTGCCGATTACAATATCTTTGGCACCTATTTATAAGGAGGTCGCCTTCTAGAAAATAACAAAATAACTGAAATCTAGTAACAAAATTGAAAAGATATTGATAAACTAGGAAATCTAAAATCTAATAACAAATTAAGGAAACGATATTGATAAACCAGAATATTTCAGATAAACCAGAATATCTGAAATCTAATAATAAATAAAAGGAAACACGTGAATCAAATATTGTAACCCCTTTTGCAATCTTCAAGATCACACAATCATCTTTGATTTGTGGGACCGCTCGCTCTTATGACGCTCCATTGTTTCCAGAAAGGCATTTGCATATTGTTCTACATCAGTCTCCTCCACTTTAGAAGAACTCGACCCGAGTTATGATTAGGATAAAGAGGAGTATCTGGAGGATGATACTCAAATAAGTCCGCTACATTGAATATCGGGGAGATGTTGAGGTCACCAGGAAGATCAACAACATAGGCATTGTCATGGATTTTCTTCACGATTCGACATGGACCAACTTTCTTATGCTTCAGCTTGTTATATGTACCAACAGGAAAGCGTTCCTTGCGGAGGTAGACCATTACTTCATCACCCTCAGCAAATACCTTGAGGCAACGATGTTTATCTGCAGCAACTTTGTAAACAGCAGTGGAAGCTTCTAGCTGTTGTTTCACACCCTCTTGTATCTCTTTGTAATTTTATTGCTAAGTTTTCAGCCGCAACACTATACCCTAGGACTTTGGGCAAAGGCACGAGATCCAGTGTATATTGTGGCGTTTGCCCGTAGATAACCTCAAATGGAGACTTGCCCGTGTAACGGTTGACGGTGTTGTTAAAAGTAAACTCAGCAGGAGCAAGATACTGGTCCCATTGCTTTGGCATGTCACTATAAAGACACCGAATAATATCTGCCATGGTATGATTGACAACTTCAGTTTGCCCATCGGTTTGAGGATGAAAGGAGCTGCTATACTGCAAATCCATCCTAAATAAATGCCATAGGGTCCTCCAAAAATGACTAAGGAATTTGGTATCACAATCATAGGTGATAGTTTTTGGAACACCATGCAAACAAACTAATTCTTGAAAAAATAAACTCACTACATGAGAAGCATCAGAAGTCTTCTTGCAAGGGATAAAGTGCGCCATCTTTGTAAACCTATCCACTACCACAAAAACAGAATCCATACCTCGTTGGGTTCGAGGAAGCCCCAACACGAAATCCATTGAAATGTCTATCCAAGGTCCAAAAGGAATAGGTAGAGGGGTGTAAAGTCTAGTATTCTGATAATGACCTTTCGCAGTTTGACAAATGTAGCACTTTTTCACAAATTGTCCAACGTCTCATTTCAATTGAGGCCAATAATACTGCTCCTGAACTAAGGCAACAATTTTATCTCGCCACAATGTCCTCAAAGGGAACCACCATGTAGCTCTCGAATAAGTTGTTCCAGCAAAGAGCTTCAAGGAATGCACAACCTGCTACCAAAGAATAAAAATTTGTCCTGAACAATCATGTCGCCATGAGAACCTGTCTCAAAACATTTTTCCCAAATTTCCTAAAAATCTTCATCATCAGCATAAAGAACACAAAGGTGATCAAAGCCCACAATGTCAGTGCGCATGGTGACGATGGCTAAGTGCATCAGCGACTTTGTTCAAGTAGCCCGCCTTGTGTCGAAGCACAAAATTGAATTGCTCCAAAAAGCAGAGCCAACGTCCATGCATTCGATTTAGATGTCTTTGGCTCTTAATGTATTTGAGTGCCTGATGGTCAGTGTTAAGGACAAACTCATGTTGATAAAGATAGGGCTACCAATGCTTGATAGTTTGTACTACAGCAAAGTACTCCAGCTCATAAGTAGACCATCGCCTGCGAACATCATTAAGTTTCTCACTAAAATAAGCAATAGGCTTACCTTCTTGGGAAAGAACAGCACCAATTCCTACACTAGAAGCATCACAGTCTAGTTCAAATACCTTTTCAAAATTTGGGAGCATCAATATTGGTGCCGTGGAAAGTTTTTCCTTGATGAGAGCAAAGTTAGCTTCTGCTTCGTCACCCCAATGAAATTTTCCTTTCTTCAAGCACTCGGTAATCATAGCCATAATAGAATTGAAATTTCGAATAAAGCGTCGATAGAATGTCGCAAGCCCATGGAAGCTACGCGCCTCCCCAATGGTCTGGGAGTCGGCCAATCGCGGATGGCAACTACCTTTTATGCATCAACTTGAAGGCCTTCTGCTCCGACAATATACCCCAAGAAGCGGAGTCGATCAGTCATGAAGCTACACTTCTTCAAATTAATGTACAATTGGTTCGTCTGCAAGGCCGATAAGACGTCCCTTAGATGCTCCATATGCTGTTGGTCATCTAGACTATATATGAGAATGTCATCAAAGTAGACCACCACAAATTTGCCAATAAAAGGTTTAAGAACTTGAGTCATCAAACGCATGAAGGTGTTAGGCAAGTTTGTGAGGCCAAACGGCATGACAAGTCATTCGTATAAACCTTCACTTGTTTTAAAGGCCGTTTTCCATTCATCACCAGGGCGGATGCGTACTTGGTGATATCCGCTACGTAGATTAATCTTTGTAAAGACCTTTGATCCCGCAAGCCGGTCGAGCATGTCATCCAAGTGAGGGATTGGGAATCGGTACTTGACAATAATCTGATTAATTGCCCGGCTATCAATGCACATACGCATGCTTCCGTCTTTTTTCGAAGTGAGGAGTGCGGGTACTGCACAAGGGCTCATGCTTTTACGCAAGAAGCCTTTTTGAAGAAGTTCTCCTACTTGGTCTTGCAAAATCTAGTTCTCCTTCGGATTCATCCGATAGTTCGGCAAATTAGGGAGGCTCGCTCCTGGAAGAAAATCAATCTCATGTTGGATATCCCTCAAAGGTGGTAATCCAATAGGTAGATCCTCCGGAATAACATCGCTGAATGCCCTCAATAAGGGTTGAAGAGCCGCCAGAATTGGAATAATGGCTTCTTGATTGCCTTTCTCCACAATCATATACATGCCCTCACGTTTACAAACGTTTAGCATAATCCCTGCACTTTGCTTCTTTGGGGCCTGGGGAGTGTTACTCATCGACTTCAAAATAATTTTTGTCTTTTTCCACACAAAAGAATATGTGTTCTCATGAGCCCTATGAGTGATATCGACATCATATTGTCATGGTTGCCCCAGTAGGACATGACATGCATCCATCTCCACTACATCACAAATTATGGTGTCCTTATAGGACTTTCCAATTGAAATAGGTAAATGACATACTTGCGTCACCTTGAGTTCGACCCATTTATGAATCCACCCGATTGTATAAGGGGAGGGATGTAACTCTATCTTTAGTTGTAGATGGTCCACCAAAGCCTTGGACACTATGTTCTTACAACTTCCGCTATCGATGATGACATCACAAACTTTGCTGTTGATGGTACAACGGGCACAAAAAAAGACTATTCCTCTGCGTGTCTTCTCTTCACAGAGTGAGCAATAGTCTCCTAACAACGCAATTGACATGCTCGCTCTCCTCATCCTCCACTTCTTCCTCATCAATCCAGTCATCTTCGTATATGTCATCGTCGTGCTCGACAACATTGGCCATCTTCCGCTGTGGACAATCACTTGAACGATGTCCCAATTCGTTACACTTGTAGTATTTGATTGGTGGTGGCTTAGCGTATGGGTTCTAGGCATTCTGATTGGTGTTACGGTTGTTTGCAATGACTGGTTCCTTGCGCACCCCAATACTACTTCCCGAAGTTCGATTCATAGTGTTGGTTTGCTAGTTGGAGGATTCTGAAACATCTAGTTGCCTCCCCTTTCCAGATGATCCTCAAGCAGAATAATTGTTAGCCCGATTAATGGGGCTAGTTTTCTCTAATTGCATCTCAACCTTTCGGGCCATCTCTTGAGCATCCTCAACGGAGAACAAACGATATAGTGAAACACGGTCTTGAATATTAAGTCGCAAACCATTAATGTACCCGGCGGTCTATTGTGCCTTCGACTCAGCCAGGTTGTTACGGGCGGAAAGTCAGAGAAACTCTTCCGTGTAAGCTTGGACTGATCGGCTTAGCTGCTTACAATTATGAAATTGTTGAAATAATTATTGCTCATAATCGGTTGGGAGGAACCAAACCTTCAACATTTCCTTCATCCGATTCCATGTTCGGATGGGAGCTTTTCCTTGTCGATGTCGGGTCAATTGCGTTTGCTCCCACCACGCTAAGGCACTGCCCTTCAATTTGTATGCCACCAATTTTACTTGGCGATCCTCTTCAATCTCCATGGCATCGAAGAATTTCTCAACTTCCCAAAGCCAATCCAAAAAGTCTTCAATAGTCAAATTGCCATTAAAGGTCGGAAGGTCAACCTTAAGTTGATATTGCTCGGGGTCTCGTCGATATCCCCAGTTACGGTGGCCTCCGCGAACAGGCTAATCCAGGAACTCTTCTTCTCCTTCAGAGTCCTCAACATAGGCTTGTCACCTCTGTCAGGGATTTGCCCCACGTTCCATAGCTGCTTCCGGGACACGAGCTGCCTGAGCATGTTCAACCGGAAGAACACCAGGTATGGGGTTGGTAGACAAACGCTAGATGGTGACAAGTAATTCTTGAAACCTCCATTTGATTTGCTCCGCAAATTAGTTGAACTCATCCCGTGTAATAGGCTCGTTTCTGCGGCCTTCAGCTACGGGGAGATTGACATTAACATTATTAGCCATCCTGACAGGAGAAACCTGCTCTGATACTAAATGACGCAGAGAAAGCGATGCTTGGAAAGAATTCCAAAAGATGGTGTTTATTTTTAATAAGGAAGTGCCGATTACAATATCTTTGGTGCCTATTTATAGGGAGGTCGCCATCTAGAAAATAACAAAATAACTGAAATCTAGTAACAAAATTGAAAAGATATTGATAAACCAGAATATTTCAGATAAACTAGAATATCTTAAATCTAATAATAAATAAAGGAAACACGTGAATCAAATATGTAGAACCCTTTCCAATCTTAAAAAGATCACACAATCCTTTTGATTTGTGGACCACCCACTCTTATGATCTTTCCATTGTTTAGGAAAAGGCATTTGCATATTATTCTATATCGATTCAAATTTCAATGAATCTATTGCTTTAATTTGTCGCCCCCGAATAGGAAAAGACTTTCGATTAATGTTCGAGACGGATCAATTTGCGATTCCACAATGATCCGATGAATTCCCAGAAGAACCTTTCTTTGGTGGATCGTAGAAAATTAGAAATGGACTTGTGCTCATGCGAGTTTGCTGCCCAAGGCACAGTTGGGCAAAGCTACTGTTTATAATCTACGTAATTAGTATTGTCTCAATCATTAATTATGGAAGCCTTATCTTGAGCCTCCTTAATCAATTGGATTTTTTTTGCTTGTTTATAACAATAGATATGGGCTTGATTTTTATATTATCTATGAGAAAGAGAAGTAATGAATAAAAAAAACAAGATTATAGAAAATCCAATAGGTACTGTAGTTGAATGAATAAAGTTCTACTTTTCCTTAGATTAAAAAAGAGAATTTATTTGCCTAAAGAATAAGGGGTGGACCAATCGTGCTACAAAGCCAAACAATTGTTCAATGAACAATTAGTTTCATTGTCTCTAAAGTCTCTTTCTTGTTTGATTGAGATTGAAAACAAAATCGATCGTGAATTTGTCATTGTCCGCAGGCCCTTTTCACAGCTCCTTACCAGGGATTCTCTAAGACTAAGAGATACAAGCAAACCTAGAATGAGAGAGCTTCCTTTACTGATGTCATTTTTCTAGTCTTTCGTTTTTTTTTTTATCAAAAAAATTTCATACTTATCTTCACTTCAAAACTCCGGCCCTTTTTTGGTTGCTCAGTGATGTTGCCGGAGATATCCCCGCCGTCGTTCGGCAGGCTTGGGCAAAGATTTTTGCTCATTGGACTCGATTCGACTAAATAACCAACCATTGGACAAGTTTCAAAAATGGCTTTTCATTAAAGCTCCAACTAGGCTTGACTAGACAAGCTCAATTTTGACACTTTACGTGGACCCTTTAAATGTCACAGCAAGTCCTGATCTCAAGTCCAATCAAACCCAATTATGAATGTCGCAAAATTCGAGAAAATATTAGGAAAGTTTTACACTCTATATCACCATTCAGAAGGCGACACGTGAAGCCACGTGTAAATGGGTCAGACATTCAAAATTCGCTCGAGCAGGTCGTGAGTGAGGTTTGAAAAAATTTCGCTCCTGTAGCTGCAGCAAAAGGACGACATACCCTCTACTTTCTTCACGCCTCTCCTCTCCCTTCCGTAAGTAAATTCAAAATTTTAGGTTTCCTCTCTCTCCGGCGCTCACTCGCTGTCTCCAACGCTTGTGCTCGTGTTATATTTGAGCCGACGTCGCTGGCAAGGCTCGCTCGACCTCACCTCCATCTTCACCGTCACTCTCGGCCTCTCCCTCGCTGCCGCTCTCCCTCCTTCGATCTTCCCCCCGACCAGCGCTGCCCCTCCGTGGATCACATTCACAGCCGTGCCATTCGAGAACTCGAACCCCCCGAAGTTGGTGTTCCGGAGGACGGCCTCCCCAAACAGTGATGCGGTCGAGGGAGCTGAGAAGGAGGCCGTGGTGGAGTAGTCGAGGGACTTGACGTTGACGCGGCGAAGCCTGAGCTCAGGGCTCTTGATGTGGATGGTGAGAGCGAACTCGAGGAAGGCGGCGCAAGGATGATGATCGGGGCGAGGGTGTAGATGAAGCACTTGCTGCTGCTGCACCTCTAGTTGCGATGAGGCGGTGGCGAGGCGAAGTGGGCAAGCTCCACGTCGTCGCTTCGAAGGCGGGGTCTGGAGGGTACGATTAGGCTGGTCGAATCTTCTTTAGGCATCGTGAAAGTCGGAGTTCAAGCGAATGCGATAGAGCATGGGTCACTGTTCTTGATGGTGGTGCTTTCGCTTTTCTTTTTGGGTTTGTGGAATGATTGTCATCATGTTCATACGATTCAAGAAATCATGAATAGAGAGCTTTTAAAGGCATATAATACTATATCTGGTCTATCTTCCTCTCCAAATCTTTTTCTTGCTGTTTCTCGTTCTTTTTCAATCTATATCTGGGATAGCAGATTAGATCATTTGTCTCCGGAGATCATTTCCGGTCAATTTCGCTCAAGGGTCAATCTTTATCACCAGAGGAGCTGTCCAGATTGATGCAGATAAATGAGCAATGATCTGAGCCTTTGAGTTCTGCAACATTTGCGACTGCATGTGTGGCTTGATCTCTTTCGCTTTGCGTCATATGTGGGTTGTTCCATGGATTACTTAACCCTTAGGGCCAAAAACATGGATGTATCATCCTAGAACGCCCCCCCGGGAGAAAATGACATAAAACACCTACTAGTCCATCCTTCTGTTGACTTAAAAGAATATGCCATGGTCCTTAAAACAAGTAACCATGCTTTCGGAAACATATAATTAGCAATTTAGAGTTGTTTTGCTTTGTTGAGTTCATTTAGATTGGAACATAAAAATTTAGTAGGGGTGACTTGATTAGGCCAATCTCAAACTTTACCTATCCGAGATAGAAAATGTTAATCAAGCACTCACATGTTTTTCCTCGCTTTAACCACCAGAATGTATTGGATTGGCTCCAAACCATTTCAATCTGGTCGGCATCTTCTAAGAGAGAATGCAGAAATTTCTGGAAGCCCAAACCCAGCTTGATGCACAACAGGGACGCTAAACATCATTGTTTATGTAGGGACATGCCTCTACAAACAGAGAATGCCAGTCTAAAAAATTGTGGGCGATCTTCTCTGTTGTTTTCCCATTTTGTGTGGACTGATGTTTTCCAAAGACACAGTGGGCTACAATTCAAGTGCTTGCTAAGCAGAACAAAGGTCAACTTGAAAAAGTTGGTTGTGGAAATTGGGACTAGAAATGTCAGCCACATCTTTGGCCTATTATGAATATCTCAGCCATATGCGTTAAACCTGTAATTTTATGGGTAGTTCTCAACTAAACTGACGTATATCACATATATCTAATATCTGGTTTTAAACCAGATTACTATTCGGATTCCCCCATATGTGCACGTTATGTTGGTATTCATAAACGCTGTAATTTTCTGGAGAGACAAATCCTTCAAGAGGTGAAGTTGAAAAGGGGGCGGTGGCAAAGGAGGAAGCTCCCGACAAAGGAAAAACTGTTTCTATGGTTGATGGAAGAGGCGCAAGGCCGCTTGATGTGCTTTGGTTTCTGAAGCCTTGCACTCTACCAAGCTAGCACTTGAAATTTCGAGTGAGTGACTACCCATCTGCTCTTCTTCCTCCACCCTCCCCGCTGCCATCAATCTTGCCTTGGGCTTTAGCACCTTCCTACGCCACCTTGAACGCGCTACGCAGGTCATCACCGGCAGAGGTTCAAAGAGCGACAGCGATAGAGTAGCACAGCACAGACCCATTCAGACCCAGCTTTCACAGTGTCCCGCATATCCGACCAGCAAAAACCTCAGACGACACACAGGAACACATCAACCCCCTCAGTGAGTGACCGTGCTCTCTCGCATTCGCTTGAACTCCGACTTTCGCGATGCCTAAAGAAGATCCAACCAGCCCAATCGTGCCCTCCGGACCCCACCTCCGAAGCGACGACATGGAGCTCGCCCACTTCGCCTCGCCGCCGCCTCATCGCAACCAGAGGCGCAGCAGCAGCAAGTGCTTCGTCTACGCCCTCGCCCCGATTGTCATCCTCCGCGCCACCTTCCTCGGGTTTGCTCTCACCATCCGTGTCAAGAGCCCTGAGCTCAGCTTCGCCACGTCGACGTCAAGTCCCTCGACTACTCCACTGTGGCCTCCTTCTCAGCTCCCTCGACAGCGTCGCCGTTTGGGGAGGCCGTCCTCCGGAACAACAACTTCGGGGGGTTCGAGTTCTCGAATAGCATGGCTGTGAGCATGATCCACGGAGGGGCAGCGCTAGGTGGGGGGAAGATCGAAGGAGGGAGAGCGGCAGCGAGGGAGAGGCCGAAAGTGACAGTGAAGATGGAGGTGAGGTCAAGCGAGCCTTGCCACCGATGTTGGCTCAAATATAGCATGAGCACGAGTGCCGAAGAGAGCGAGCGAGCGCCGGAAAGAGGAAACCTGAAATTTTGAATTTACTTACGGAAGGGAGAGGAGAGGCGTGAAGAAAGTAGAGGGTCTGTCGTCCTTTTGCTGCAGCTACAGGAGCAAAAAAATTTCAAAATGGCGCCTCGCTCACGTCCTGCTCGAGCGAATTTTGAATGTCTGACCCCATCTATACGTGGCTCCATGTGTTGCCTTCTGAATGGTGATATTCTTCGCCTACATGGAGTGTAAAACTCACCTAATATTTTCTCCGCAAAATTCCATTAGATCCAACCCCGGTCCACCTGCAATTCACCTCTAAAAAGTAAATGTAGATGGCCTCCTACATACCTAAGGGTGAGCGGTTCCAAGTTCCTTATAGGTTTCGGGCGAACTGGAGCCCCCTCGAGCTCAAGTTCCTCATTTTGTGGAACCGGAACCTACTCGTCGATATCGAAACCTAGAACTTACCCGTCACGGGTTCCAGGGGTCGGTTCGAGGATCCAACAGTTTTTTTTTTTTCATTTTTAGTTAAACAAAACGAAAATGAACGCAACAATAATAAACAAGTTTGTCATTTATGAGAGAGAATACAAAACAAATAAAACTGAACAGCGACACGTGCAACTTTTTTCCATGGCAGCTCATTGACACGCGGACTGCTCATCATCAAAGTCCAAACAGCAGCAGCATCGTTGATGGCAAAATAGCAATGGCAAAACAACAAGGTCCAGAAAAGCACTAACAAAAATTTGACATTCAAAAACACTAATCTCAGAGCATTTCTGTGGAATAATATCAAGGCATCCTCTAAAATCAGCCAACTCATCATCTGCCTACTTTGGAAAATTGTGACAAAACTTATTAAAAAGCTTCAACAAAGAGACACCAAATGGTCTATGCCTTACCCTTGCGGTGTTGTAAACAGCAGTTTGCAATGCGGAAGAATGCTGATGGACCAAGGCGGCAAGTCATATTGCCCGTTTCCAAAATTGATTCGGCGAATACTTCGTGCCGTAGTTTGCCGAAGGCCGCGCATCCGCTTCTAGTTTTGAACACGTGAGCCTAAGAAAAATAGAATTTGACAGGTAAAAGTTTAATTAACAACCCACAAGGTTGTGAGAGTGTTTTCATGCATATTCATTTTAAGGGGGATTGAGAAACCAAACTTCTTGATTACTTCCAAGTGACAGCACTGCTAGATTAGCAAAAACCATAGCCCATTCACTTTGCTTTAGGCTTTGTGCAAATCTCTTAAGTGACTCCACTTTGGTTCCCTCAGTAAACCTGCAACATTTACGCAAATGCTGATGTAAGGAAGATGACTTAGTAATCGCCATGATAGGATGTCATGAATTACTTCTAGACTTAGTTTTAAAAGGTTTAATGTTTAAGCAACAAGATGTAGATTTGCCTTCACTCAGTTAAACTTCTGACGGTGTTACCAATTACTCTAGTCTTAAAGTTGTTAGATCCGTCAAATGCTTAAAGTGAAACAAATTGAGGCACATGAGCAAAGTTAGCCTTGTCCACGCCAGGGTACTAACAATCTATTCCAAGTCACCTACCATATTCATCAAGAGGAGCATCGTAGTCATAGCTGGTGGCAACGAAGGGACCACCAGTTGTCCTGCCAAAGTTGGTTCCTTCGTGATACTAAAGACAACGAACAAGACCCATATAAAGAACATGCAAGTATGCAATCATTTAAAAGGAGACAAAAAAGAAGGTTAACTAATGATTATAATTCGCAGCATAATGGAAAGGCAAAATCAAGTGATTGATACAGAGCCACGGATGCTATGGAAGTCAAGATTACCATATAGTAATTGATTAATGAACTGTTGTTCTGAATGAACCTCACGATCGAGAATGCCAAATCCTCTGCTGGCCTATAAGGCATTGCTCCCCCAAACTCGGTGTACCTGGAAATCATCATAATAATTAGCTTTGAATCTACACGATTGAGAAAGATACAGAGGAGGGGGGGATAATTTCAGCTTGTTCAGATATACGCTTCTTGACGTACCGACAATGCACGTAGACATCGGGAGTCTCATACCCACCTTCAATTTCCACGTTGTCCAAACATTTTGACCTGATTGAATGCCGTAAATGCTCCCTTGAACATACCCACCTTCACACTCCTCTCTTCTGAACGAAATGCATAGGTAGCACAAAAAAATGACACTAAAGGAGAACTGAAATCTGCAGGACGGCAAAGGGCTTTGCTCAATTTTGCGACACTTCGCAAAACGACGGAGAGAGGGGACGGCAGAGATTACCGACATGAAAGGCGAGCGGCGAGAGGCGTCGGGGGCGGCTGGGCGAGTGGCGTCAGGGGTGGCTGGGTGAGCAACGAGCGGTGTCTACTGGGGGAACGAGCTGCGTCCAGCAGTGGCGTCAAGGGCGAGCAATGTCCAACGGCGAGCCGCGGGGCGAGAGGGGCGACGACGTCGAGGAAGGAAAGGGCGGGGCAAGCGGGGGCGGCGCCCAGCGACGGGCGCAGTGGCGTTCGGCGGCGGCATCGAGGGCGAGCGGCATCCGGTGGCGGCATCGGGCAGCGGCGGCGGGGAAGGGGCAAAGGCAGAGAATGAGAGAGGAGAACTGAACTGTTGATTTGGGGGCATTAAATTTTAAGGAACCCTAACCAGTTAGGAAGGGGCCGGTTCCGATTCCCATAAGAACTGGAACTGGAACCGAGAACCGCCGGTTCCCTTTGGGAACTGCACCGAGCTTGCTGTTCGGTTCTCCGGTTCCCGGTTCTATCCGGGAACCACGCTCACCCCTGCATGTACCTTTCTCAATATGGAGTCGTTTCTAGGTCAATTTAATGCGCCAACAATGTCATTGAATTCTCCTGGCCTTTCCGGTCAAAAATAGAAGGTGATCTCTCTCCATCGAACCTATGCTTTTCCCTTAGAAAAACACGAACGCATTAGGGTTTTCTTTCTGAACAAAAGAAAAATAAAAAAGTTATGAGCCTCGAGGTTCCCCACCAAGCATTCCTCCACAACTTATCTTTGCTAATATACCAAGAAAAAGGCCAAAGGGTGAAGAAGCTATAGCCACGTTGACTTCTCAAGGTCCATATGTTCTCGAGAAAGAATAATTTTGCACGAGCAAATCATTGGTGCTCGACTCATGAATTCTCTATGGTTTTTGAGTTCCCGTCCGTTAACTTGGATTAGGAGAGGCCAAGGAAGACACGGCGAAAGTAAAAATTTTCTTGTTGTTGGGAGCTCTTAGTCGGCAAAAATAGTGTGTTCAACAAGATGACTAAACAATCGCCGGCAACGAGAACAAAGAGAAATTACTGAGTTCCGAGACATGAGGATCAATGAATAAAGCTCGGTTCAATCAACAATAGGGCCTAGGAAATGGGTCTGATGATCTCGGGTGCAATTCGCTCGGGTTGTTGGGATATAATATGCGGAAACGATAGGATCTTGCAATTTATGTCAACGTAAAATCACCGGAAAAATAAATGAGAAAAATAAGGACAGTTCAAGTCGTATGCCAAAAAGAAAAGATCTTTAGCTTCCTTTTCTTTCTTTCGCGCAAGTACTCTTCGATGTGGACATGCGGCTTCTTTTCTACGTAGGCTTCGACGGCTTCTTTTTGGGAGGGAGAGAGGAGAAAATATTGGGTGGGTTTTACCCTCCATGTAGGCGAAATGTATCACCATACAAAATTCGACACGTGGCAATTTTGGGCCCACACCCGTCGCGCCCACTCTCCCCCATTAACTCCGTCTCTCTCCCGTTTACCCTCTCTCCTCCCCTCCATTTCTGCCCACAACTATTTCTCCCCCTCTTCTCTCTCCACTTCTCTTTTCTTTTTTCTTGTGTCTGCCATGGCTCGAGCTCGAGTTGGCTCATGGCCGTTTCAGGTCAAGGAGGGACGGCGCGTCGCTAGATGGAGACGTGTTGAGCTTCGTTTGTGGTGAGATACTTGAGGCCGAGCTCGAAACTCAAGCGCTAACCAAAGCTCCGAGTTTTAGGTCGAGCAAGTGTTGTCCATGGCTGGCCACAGTGGCCGCCACTACCTTGATGATCGTCTTGCTTGAGGAAGATGACGAGTCCGACGGCGGCACTTGGAGCGAGTCTATTACAGAAGGAGGAGGAGAGCCGGGGGTCGGCGGTGGTGGACGACGTGGAGGCAGCCTGGGAGAGGAGGGCGTGAACGCGGGAGGGGTGGGCGGGCTGCTTCGGGGTGGTGATGCGCTCCACTCCGAAGCGGCAGTTGGCAGCACACGCACCAGGATTGGATGAGGCGGTGGAGGTGTGGTTGGGGATGAGGGCGGAGTTGAGAAGTGGGGTGCGGGTGACGGGGCAGGTAGTGTTGCCGGCGGTGATCCGGGGCTCGATCTTTGGACAGGTCGTAGGTCCGCTCGGTCGACACCGTCACCGAGTCCCGCATCGGCTCCGGCGAGATGGGGCACTCGGAAATGGTGCGGGGATCCGGACGCCCACCATGTCCAGCGGCTCCAAGCTCAGCCCCCACGCATTTTTCTCTCTCTAGGAACGGTGCAAAAGCTCCCTTTTGTTCGTTACTGCACTCCCTCTCTCTCTCTCTAGAATGTGGGCACTGGATGAAGTGAAGGATCGAGCCTTGCAGAGCACGTAGATGGGCACTGGCGAAATTCCTTCTCCGTTCATGAGAGGACGCTGGTTTCTTCCCTATACAAAATCGGGAGCAGAAGAGAGAGAAAGAGGGACGAGAGAGAAAGAGGGGAGGGAGAGGACAATCGACATCCTTTCTCTGACAGCTGGTTTTTGTGGGCAGAAACGGAGGGGAGGAGAGAGGGTAAACGGGAGAGAGACGAAGTTAATGGGGGAGAGTGGGCGCTGACAGGTGGGCCCAAAATTGCCACGTGTCGAATTTTGTATGGTGATACATTTTGCCTACGTGGAGGGTAAAACCCACCCAATATTTTCTCGGGAGAGAGAGAACTGCAAATATTGTTTCTGCTTTTACACGTGTGCCCAAGTCAAACTTTGACCTGAGCCCACCTAAGCTCTTTGCTTCAGCTCAACGTGCAGAGGGATTTCGGCAAACTTCACGAAGGGCCCACCAAAATTTATTTTATTTCATTCTTTCGTTTCGGATTCCACAGAAAAAAGAAACTTTACTTCCATTTATTTTATATTTTTCTATTATAAATCTCCAAAAATTCAGAGAATTTTCTTTTATTTGAAAATTCTTTATTAACAAATTTGATTTAATAAATTATTATCCGAATTCAAATTCAAGACATTAAATTTAACACGGGTAAGTTGATGATGTCCTCTAGAGATCATGTTGCAATAGAGCCGTTGAATATGAAGGATAGGCCGTCGTGACCATCGGGAAGTGGAGCCAGGAGACGCAGAAGCAAACCGTCGTCGTTGCTGGACGGTGGAAGAGTGGAGAGGCGACGACGGTCGAGAAGCGGGTTTGCTCGGTAATCATTCGTAAATGCAGGTCGGTGAATTTTAAGAGTCGGGTCGTTGCGGCGAAGCCCTCGTGATCAACGAACGAGCTTGACATCATTGACAATGCATGGGTTTTTTTTTTTTTTTTTTTTGTCGGTGACAATGCATGGGTTCAGAAAAGCAGAAGAGACAAGTGTTTCCTCTTTGATTATTGATGGGGCCCCACCATCACCTGTTCTGCCCTCCTAAACCAACCAATCAGCAACCGCAACGGGAGGCCCACCTGCAGACTCAGGCCCATTAATGGGCGACACGTGGCAGTATGGCCAACGTACCCAACCCCCACGCTTCCCTTGCGCCCGCGCATGTCGTCGTCTGCAATAAACCGAGGAGAGAGAACCCCACCATCATCGTGCCCTGAATCTCGGCAATGGCGACTTCGGCGAAGAAACCCGCCCCGTCCTCGCCGGAGATGCCCTGGAAGACCCGCGTCGCCGTCGCCCTCCTCACCCGCGTCACCGACTTCTGCGGCCGCTCCGACGGCACCGTCAACCGACGCCTCATGGGCTTCCTCGACTTCAAGTCCCCTCCCAACCCCGCCCCCGTCCGCGGCGTCTCCTCCTCCGACGTCACCGTCGACCCCTCCCGCCCCCTCTGGTTCCGCGTCTTCACCCCCTCCCGCCCCGGCCTCCCCCGCTGCTTCCCTCCCCGTCCTCGTCTTCTTCCACGGCGGCGGCTTCTGCTACCTCAGCGCCGCCTCCTCGGCCTACGACGCCGTCTGCCGCCGCTTCGCCCGCAAGCTCCCCGCCGTCGTCGTCTCCGTCGAATACCGCCTCGCCCCCGAGCACCGCTTCCCCTCCCAGTACGACGACGGCTTCGACGTCCTCCGCTTCCTCGACGAGAACCCTCCGCCCTGCCCCCTGTCGCCGACGTCTCCAAGTGCTTCCTGGCCGGGGACAGCGCCGGGGCCAACCTCGCGCACCACTTGGCGGTGATGGCCTCCCGGTCGGAGCGGAAGCTCGCGAGGGTCCGAGTGGTGGGGCTGGTGGCGATCCAGCCCTTTTTCGGGGGCGAGGAGCGGACGGAATCGGAGATCCGGCTGACGGGAGCACCGCTGGTGTCGGTGCCCCGGACGGACTGGTGCTGGAGGGCGTTCTTGCCGGAGGGGGCGGACCGGGATCACTGGGCGGTGAACGTGAGCGGGCCGAACGCGGCGGACGTGGCGGGGCTGGAGGAATTCCCGGCGACGGTGGTGTTCGTCGGGGGGTTCGACCCACTGAGGGACTGGCAGAAGAGGTACTGCGAGTGGCTGAGGAAGTCCGGCAAGGCGGCGGAACTGGTGGAGTTCCCGACCATGTTCCACGCCTTCTACATATTCCCGGAGGTGGCCCAGTCCACCCAGTTGATCCTCAAGGTCAAGGATTTCGTCCATAACCTCCTCTCCACAAAATAAATCTTTGTTAATCTTTTCAGAAATCATTGCTAGGAGTTGTGTTGTTTACAGTCGAGGTTATAGGTTCCCGACCTGAAACCAGGAAACCGTCCTCCAAAATTTAGAACAAGGAACCAGATCGGGCGGTTCTAGGGCAGCTGGTTCCCGTCAAGTTTCCGGTGGCAGAAAAGCATAGGTCTTAGAACTTCTTGTTTTTCTATGTATGGTCCGCATGGGCACCGATGGCGATGTAATAAACCGGAATTTGTTTTGTTGGATGATGCAGCGGTTTGACCTCTCGTCAGCTCCCTTTTTGCTTATGCCGTCATTAATTTTACAAAATTAATTTTAGATATAAAATTCCAGTAGCACAACTTTCTTCTTCACTCAAATCAATCGCTGTGGAGGTAAACGATATTTGATTTGAATGGATGAATATGGTGCGGCATGCTTCCCGGGCGGGCCTGCCAGAATGTCATCACGTTGAGGGCAAATTTTGCATTTCTCTAATCATGCCTAGGAGAATTCCCTGTTTTCACTTGTTTTCCTCTTTGATGAGACGAAACGAACTTTGAATCAATATACTCATGAATCCAGAGTACCTTGCTTTGTCCTGGGTTTCCACTGAAGCTAACCCTGAAAATCGACTCGACCCTGCATGTTACCCGAATTGATGGTGAAGCAAAAGGACGGCACGGAATCGAGCGAGATGCACAGAGTTATTTTCCGGACAAATTGATGATCTATTAAGGGCGTGCAATCTTGTCACTTGGACTTTTTTTCTGGCTGAATAAAGGGTCTTTTAGGATGTTGGATGAGGACAAAGACGATAAAGACCAGAGAGAGGCTCAGGGAATGTGTACTGATTCGGTTTCAGCAGCAACAATTTCTCCTTGAAAAACTCCGCAAACCCGACCATAATCATCTCTCCACAAAACAAATCTTTTTAATCTATTGAGAAATCATTGTTAGGAAATGTGTTGTTTAGAGTCGGGGCAATCGGATCCTGACCCTACATGGGCACCGATGGTGATTGAATAAACTAGAGTTTGTTTTGTTAGATGATGTAGTGGTTTGACTTCTCGTCAGCTCCCTTTTTTCTCATGCTACCAATTACCCTCCTCTAATCCGTCATTACTTTCGTAAAATTACTTTGAGATGTAATTCCAGGAGCACGGCAGTCTCGTTCACCCGAGTCAGATCGCCATGGAGGTGCCCAATAATCGACTTGAATGGACGAATATGGCGCGGCGTGCTCTCAGGCGCGCCCACCCGAGAGAATTCCCTGATTTCACTTGTGTTCCTCTTTGATTAAACGAAATGAACTGCTGAGTCAATCGTCGTGAACATGTGAATGCCTTGCCTTGGCATGGGTTTCATCAAGCTAACCCCGAAGATCGACTCAGACTCCGTGTGTAACCCGAATTAATGGTGAAGCAAAAGGCGGCACGGAATAAATGGCGCAGAGCTATTTTCCCGACAAATTGATGCTCTATGAGGCGCGTGGAATTTGTTGGCTGACTATATAGGGTCTTCTAGCAAAGACGATACTTTGGTTTCAGCTGCAGCAATTTCTCCACAAAAACTCCGAGAACCCACGGCTGATTCAACTTTTGCCTGAGCCAGCCTGCACGTTGTTGTCTTTCGATCTCTTCCTATGGGGAGATGAGGGCTTTGAATTCCCACTTCTTAGGGGACTCGGGTGGGAACGATTTAATTTCATGTATGGATTTCAACTCTTACGCCATACTAGGAGGCAGAGCAAAAGCAAAAAAATTGAGTAAAAATTAGAGTAAAAATACAGTAAGACCAATCAACAAAAGAAGAAGAA
The DNA here is from genome assembly GCF_016545825.1 of Eucalyptus grandis. Classification (NCBI taxonomy): domain Eukaryota; kingdom Viridiplantae; phylum Streptophyta; class Magnoliopsida; order Myrtales; family Myrtaceae; genus Eucalyptus; species Eucalyptus grandis. The sequence goes on from NC_052620.1 coordinate 447,199, forward strand.
GTAGCCAAAAACTCCTTATATCCAGAATGTTTCTAGCAAACAGATGGTAGTCACGGAGGAATACCATAAGAACGAAGATTGATTAAGCAAGCGATCTCTTCATTTCCAAATGCACGCCATCCCCCTATTTCCTAACAGAGAATGGAACAGCAAAGTCAAATAAAGAATTGGAAAGAACATTTTATTTAATTCTTATAGGGAATAATAGAACACTGTTGCAACGTAACATACGGATTATTAGGTTGTGATGGAATAGAAGCGAAATGGCTATTTTCAATTTCCAATTCAAGTAATGCGGTTGCTATTACATAAAGTTGCAAAAAGTTATAGAAAATAACACATTAAATAAGCTTAAAAGGAAAGAGGATTGGAGTACTTTTGGAAAAATTATTACAACTCGATTGCGAGGGGTGATATATAAAGTCTAGTTATCCGGACTATAGCTATTAACGTGAACAAACACTCCAAGAGAGAAGTAGTAGTCATTAATTCATGCAGCCGGAAGTGTAAGTAATTGATGGTAGATGAGAACCTATGAGTCAACTTATTTAGTTTGGTTCACGGATGTTGACCTTAACTCGGAAGCTGTTGTCCTAGCGTCGATAGACCTGAATCACGGTTGGGTGGCCAGCTAGGCGTGCCCAAATCTCGTGTAGGTGAGATGGACCAGACCAAGCCCAATTATATATATACATAGACAAATCGTTCGAGATGCACATGTTTATTTTCCTGACAAATCGATGATCTATGAAGCACTTGGAATCTGTTGGACTTTTTCTTTGGCTGACTATAAAGGGTCTTTTAGCATGCTGTATGCAGACAAAGATGATAATACCAGAGATGGGTTCAGTGACTGGGTACGGATTAGGTTTCAGCTGCAGCAATTTCTACCTGAAAATTACGCAAACTTGGAGCTGCTTCACCATTGCCCTAGCCAAAATTGTACCTGAAGAAGTGCATATTTCTGGGTTATGCACATGAGGTGAAAGGCTACCAGATGTGGTGCATCAATCCCAGATCACCTGGTTTTCTAATTAGCAGAGATGTGATCTTCGACGAAATTGCAATGCTTCAACAGAGGAGTTTTGAGACACAACTAGCAGAGAATATAGATCATGGTGTCATTAGTGAAGTGGAGCTTCAGGTGGAGACTCCAGAGACCTCGAAGGTAGCAGAGGTTGAGACTGAGATGAAGCCGCAATTTCTAAAGTCGGTGATAGTGAACAACTAGCAAAGCCGCAGCAGACTATAGCCGCAGATAAACAGAGAAGGCAAATTAAATCACTGATACGTTATGGTTATATAGATATTGCTTATGCATTGACGGTAGGTGATGAGGTAGAGGCAGATGAGCCTTCGTCTTACTCTGAGGCGATGGCTAATTCAGAGTCATCGCAGTGGCTAGGGGCTATGAGTGAAGAGATGGAATCATCTATCAAAATCAAGCATGGGAGCTAGTCAAAGTACCTAAGAGCCAAACGATCGTCGAAAGTAAATGGGTCTTTAAACGGAAAGAGGGCATTCTCGATGTTGAGGCGGCGAGGTATAAGGCGAGACTTATGGCAAAGGGATATACACAGCGTAAGGGCATTGACTACAATGAGGTGTTCTCTCATGTGGTAAAACATACTTCTATTCGTGTTTTACTTGCTTTAGTTGCTTCGCAAGATCTTGAATTAGAGCAGCTAGATGTGAAAACTGTGTTTATTCACGGTAAGTTGAGGAGCAAATTTACATAAGGCAACTAGAGGGATTTGCTATTCCCGGTAAGGAAGATCATGTTTGCTTATTAAATAAATCTTTATATGGGTTGAAATAGTCTCCTAGGCAGTGGTATAAATGTTTTGATACTTTCATGGCTAGTTTAAACTATTCGAAAAGTCAGATGGATAACTGCATTTACTATAGGAGATTGGAGAATGGTTCTTTGATTTATCTACTCTTATATGTTGATGATATGTTGATAGCAGCTAAGAATATATCTGATATTGATGTGTTGAAGAGGCGATTAAATGCTAAATTTGAGATGAAAGATTTAGGTGCTACAAAGAAAATTTTGGGTATGGAGATTTTGCGTGACAGGACTGTAGGAGTTTTATGTTTATCTCAGAAAAAATATTTTGAGAAGATTAAAGCACGTTTTAATATGCAGTCGGCAAAATCTGTAAGTACATCTTTAACGAAACACTTTAAACTTTCAAATAAATTATCATCGCAGACTGAGGAGGAGGATGAACATATGTCTCATGTTCCTTATTCAAGTGTTGTGGGTAGTATTATATATGCTATGGTGTGCACTACGCCTGATATTTCACAAGCTGTGAGCGTGGTTAGTCGCTATATGAAGCGTCCTAGTAAAGCTCATTGGGAAGCTGTCAAGTGAATCATCAGATATTTGAAGGGGGCAACAAACGTGGGTATAGTGTAGCGGAGGGACAGCAATGCCAGTGAGACAACTGGTTTTGTGGATTCGAATCACGCCGGTGACTTAGATGATTGCAGGCCTTTAGCAAGGTACGTATTTATGCTAGCGGGTGGTGCAGTTAGTTGGAAAACGTCCTTACGGGATCACATTGTCTTGTCTTCGACTGAGGCGGAGTACATGGCACTAACCTTTATAGTAAATGAGACGATATAGTTACAAAGTTTTGTCGCACCCAGGATCTTAGATCAAGTCACATGACTTGCTTGAATTTCAGGATTTACAAAATAAATTTTAGTCAAGCTTAATCATAAGAAACTGAACTGCACTCGGCTCTATTTATCATAAAACTTTGTTTCTTTACACGTAGGGGGATGAGGTTAAGAGGGGAATTTCTACACAAAAAAAAAAAAAAAAAAAAAAAACACTAGGAACCACAAGCACTAAACATCTCGCCTCCCGTTGAGTATGTACATGCTATCAAACAACCAAAAACAAAATTCTCCCACACATCGAGTGCTCCTCAGCCGCCTCCTACTCTGAAGGAAAGACACAATAAACAAGTGTGAGTTTTTAAAATAAAAACTCAATTTGTGGACGGTTAATCTTAACTTGGATTTGATCAATAGCACGACAAATAAGTAAACAAACTGTCAATTTGTTGAATCCACAGAAATCTAGCTGCAACAATCACCCAGGGGGAGATGACACTCCGCCCTGAACCCCTTGCACCCAACCTGGCATCACGAGGTCCACGATCACCCAGGGGGAGATGACACTCCACCCTGTACCCCTTGCACCCAATCTGGCATCACGAGTTCCCTGAGAAGCTATTCAACCCTTCTCAGACCTTTGGAGAGAATACCACTACTCTTCGTCACCCCTCTCCAGGCATCCGACACCGAGGTCTCACATTGGCTCTTAGCCAACTTCACGCATTCACAATTCCCCTTACTGCAGCACCAACAACTTCAGCATGTGAACAAACACAAATAGATCTAAACACACATCATAAAATACTTCAAGTATATAGGAACTCTCATTAAAGACGACACCACAACTGCTGCACATTCTCGGATCAAAGCAGTCTATGGACTGAAATGAGCAGTTTCAATCACAGACACAGAAAATATATCTAACCTTATCGGAATATTACGAAATTTCAGTATGTTAAATAAAAGACATAGATTAACATTTTCTGTGAAGAAAACTAAGTCTATATCTCAATGTATTAAGAGCAGTAATTTCGGTCTTCTTTCTAAAATTCTGCAGCAACTTCCAGATGTAGTACCTATAGAAGAAAAATCGTTTCACTAACCAAATCTTGTTCATTTGTTCTCAAATTTTGATATGTTATTCCTAAGGATGTGTCCTACAACTTCCATAAAGGTTTCAAAGTCCAATTCTATATAGAAAATTACAGAAAATTCATGGAATCATCAAAGGTCTTGCTGTTTTCTACAATACAGCTTATTGTTTCAAGAAAACTACTCATATCTACACATTTTTGCATCCATATTACTATAACTAGAAGTTGAACTCAATCTAATGGATGTTCTTTTCATTATCTTCATCATTAAAAATCAAGGCGACACAAAATAAAAGGCTTTTCACCTATATTTCTCTTAAACATAAACATTTTGAACCATTTTCTTCTTTTCTAGCTCAACCAAACCATTAATTTCTCTACCACTCTCTTTTACAGCATCTTGACACTCTTTTACAACATCTAAGAATAATCATAGTAGGTCTTTATTTATAAAGAAGTATTCCACAACTCAGTACAAAGCAAATATTCACAATACACATGGCCTTCTACCAAGTAAAACAACGTATCACAGCTTTCTTGCAAAGTTTCTACACTTATGTTGACCATTAATCCAACAAGCAACTTACAAAAAGCACACCATCAACGAAGCCGAACCAAAACAAAACTGAAGGAAAGGAAGACCCACTGGATAGTGTGCGAGGGCACCTCACCCAGTAATCAAAAGAATTCCTTAGTCTAGTGCAAAGGAATTGAACTTGAGTTGCTCACATTCCAGCTCCCAAACCAAGCTTTGGTTCCCAAATTTCTCGCACCCAACCTCGAAATTTACCCCGATTTTCACATGCACAACTAGGCATAGCCATTTCGTGAACCCAAGACACTAATCACAGCCGCACTTGCCTGGATTTTTCACCGGTAGAAGAGAAAGGAAGCGTCGGGCGAGTCGGGTCTTTGCGATTGGCGGCGGGAGCTCCGAATGGGACGGGGTAGCGATGACTCTGCTGCTGAATGAGGGCACTAGGCTACGAGGGGCAGAGATTGGGTCGGGTTTTGGTGGAACGAAGCGAGAACATGGGAGAAAAGAAGTGGGTGTCTTGGTAGATAGAGGGAGAAAGAAAATGCAGGTGAGGGAAAAAGAATGGGTTCCTTCGACTGAACATTCCCCCCAAAAGGAGAAAAGAGGAGAGAATAAAATAAAGAAAAAGAATTGTGGTCTGCCTCATCCCCCTCCTTTCTTTCACATTCTACACTTGGCATCTACGTGGGGGAGAAAGGCTTCTCCTTGAATTGTCACTCCAAGCCTGAGGTGGTCGTGGCCGAACTAGCATAACGTGAAATTTTTTTGTTTAACCTAAGAAATGATCTTAGTCTCTAATATGCGTAATCTAATTAACAAGAAAAGAGAAGGAGAATTTGGGCGTCACAAACCTTCCCCTCTTAGAAAATTTCGTCCTTGAAATTGGATTTCAAATAAACAAATGAAGGTATTGTTGACGGATTTCTTCTTCACTTTCCCATGTCGCTTCTTCAAGCCCATGATGTCGCCATAAAACTTTAACTAATGGAATCACTTTCGTCCTCATACTTGCTCTCTTCGGTTCAAAATTTGTCATACTCGCAACCGACTACTAAGGGCATCTGTCACCTTATTGATGACTATACAATAACCACACTTCAAGTGATGAGAGGCATGCTCATGTACAAACTAAACATTATCATGAGACCATTAGACTCTACAACTTCTCTTTTAGTACCCCAACACCTCTCCAACAACACCTAAGAGTGACCTCAGTAGTTCTTCGCCTACACATAGCCATCCACAGCTCAATTCAAGACCAATATTCATATATACCAGGAAAAAAAAAGTCAACATGCATGAAAATGGAGATTTAATGTCTCAGCTTGGTGAAATGGGAATATGACACCTAGACTAGACTAGGCAAGTTGCAAAATACCATACCAAGATAAGGCAAAAGTGAGAAAAATAATTCAACTTCTGAAAATAAGGCACATCTCATCAAATCAGTGACATTCAGATGTTTGTTCTAAATTTGTAAGCCATAAATGCCAAAGGGAGCGTACAAACAGAGAAGAGACCTTTCACATATGCAAATACTATTCTCATTGAGGAGACATTTTCACAAGTCAGTTTATAACAAAATTCTAAATAAGAGTCTTCTAACATGACACATTAATAGATAAACACAAATATCCAGCAATACAGGTAATTCTTTAGCAAATGCTTCAGAAGCTCTCATGCTACCAAGAAAAAACAAATAACTTCCTAAACCCTTACTCACAAATGCAGGATGCAAAACGCATTCCCACCATCAAGAAAAACACTCCCTTAAACAGCAAGAACCACATACCAGGACATCCAAATTATGAACCACAGCGGCTTTTTCAACCAATGAGTTATAGAAATATTAAAAGAAATGAGTTACCAAAGGTTAACGACCCAAACTCTCATCAAGCAAAACACCTAGCACTAAGAATTTATGTACATAACTCAGATGATAATACTTCTAGACATCCAGACAACAGTGCTTGCCACTTCAGAGCCACCATATATCATAGACCTCAGCCAACCATTAAGCAAGCTTTCTTAACAAGGTATAAAGCATGGAATGGACCCCCACAATAATTCACATGATACGAGTATTAATGGACATGACGGCTTATGCCTCGTATACAGAATATGGGAGTCACTAGCGGTTTCTAAGGTTAATACAACGTAGGTTTACGACATGATCTTTACTCGAGTCTTAAAGCAATTTTACCAACCATAAACATTCGCCATCCGTAGATTTAATGCCTGATACCTCTCTTCATGTGGATGAGAGAATAGTGTGGCTGTCTATTGCTACACCAAGAAAGCAATGCGAACACCACGGGAGAGGCAATTGCCAAATCTGCATTTTATAAGCCAACCAATTCGAAATCGGCACTTTCAAGATAGAAAAATGATGGCAAGTGGCAACCGACATCTTCGATGGAATGTATGATCTTCCTAAAAGAATTGACTTGACCTTGGCATGGATCATTATTTATGACAACTCTGATAATTGCATTATCAACCCGTACTTACTCTCAATGACATATCAAGATCTAGAAAAATTATCGAACATGCAACCAGAGATTATCAAAAGGGAATACCGTTAATATATTTCTAAGACCAACTCTTCATACTAACTCTACGAAAAGCATGGTTTCTGCCCTGTGAACATACATGATACATCAACTAATAATATTGACCAACATTTGATCCACAGACACTTTTGATATCAACAGAAAAAGTTGTCATCCTCACTCTGTTGATTTTCACACACATCAAAACATCTGAAACTTATTTATAACGGTAATGTTCTCTGAATTCCCAAGCAGAAAGGCAAAATTGATGAAGACTAGCCTCCTTGATACCACTTGGCCAACATTCATTCAAAATCTCAGAGCCATTAGCACATGATAAGCTAAACGCAGATATCCACTGCTCCGCTTCCTTGGGACGTCCCATTCCTAAGAATTTTGGTGGCTTTAATTTCACGAACTGCTCTACCAATCCCTGGGTGCAATGCTCCACCAAAGGTGGCTATTGGGGTGGCGGCAGAGGTGGTTGTTGCGGTGGAATTTGGGCCCGTCTCTCCAGCAAATTTCCTAAGGAAATCAAGGCTCACAACACATCCTCCATCCTCGGCCCTGCCCCAAACGCAGCCGCTTCTCTCCTCGGCGGAGACAAGCTCCTCAATCACACCCATTAGACAAAAGTGCACTAACCAATCCAATAAGTCAGATTCATTTGTTTTCCTCTGAAACTTTTATTACACTGAATATGGTGGACTAGTAATGTAGAAGTAAGTTTCAATTCAAAAGTGTCGTGACTAAAAGCAATCTATACAGTAACATAAAGATTATCACCAAACCAAAATTGAAGAAAACAGAATGCAATGAAAACTATCAGCATAAGAACTCCAAGCTTTAAATTGAACCATCCAATCTTTTAACTTCTAGGGGACGATGCATAGATCCCGCTAAGCCTTTCTAAATGGGATCGACAAGTGCATGATGGAGTTAAGCAAGAATTGGATAAGTAGGCCAGTCTCCTTCCACAGTCTGATTTCCTCGTATTTTCTATTTGAATCTAAGCAAGTGCTAGTCAGATACTCAGAAAGAAGAAAGCCCGCATAAATAACGCCTTGTTTGTTATATTAAGGTATGTTCCTCTCTTATCTGTACCGGAAGAAAAATTTCAGGTCTTGACTTGCACTTAATAAGGTGAATTCATGGCTGCACCATCAACCCATGAAGGTCTGTTTGCATTATAGTAGAAATGTGCAATCATATGAACCAATTCATTAGCTGTTCGAAACTCTTTCTCCCTGTACAAAATCCTATTTCCACGTAAAAATAATATTTGTGGGCACTCTTTAACTTTAAGAGCATATGCCAAGTCTCTTTTGATGTTCGTATCTACTTTAACAGTTCAAGGTGGTAATCAATCTTTCGTCCCCTAGTAAACTTTGATAGCATTTTCTAACTCTTTCAAGACCTTCCAGTTATCAAATGCCCTGTTGTATCTTTCGAAAACGAGAACAACTAATGGGTTGGGATGGAAAGAGAAACTCTCCTACTCCAAGCAATTGATCTCCTTGACCCAACTGTCCTCCACCTCCACCTCCCTTTCCCAGTCGATCTCCAAACCATCTTCTCCTAAACTTTCTGGACATCACCCACATCAGAAGTGAGAGATTAATGCTATTAGTTAAATGTAACGTAATATTCCCACGTTACTCAAACCATACTAATCATAAAACTAATTGCCCATACCAATAATTGTCCTAAGTTACACTGACAGTTATGTCTAAACACTCAGGTATACTACCGTCCATCTAAAATTCATACACCTTATCACTCCAACAAATCTGGGCTCTGATACCACTCAATGTCGCACCCAAGATCTCAGATCAAGTCACACGACTTGCTTGAATTTTAGGAATTATAAAATAAATTTCAGTCAAGCTAAATCATAAGAAATTGAGTTGCACTCGGCTCTATTTATCATAAAACTTTGTTTCTTTACACATGGGGAGATGAGGTTAAGAGAGGGATTTCTAAAAAAAAAAAAAAAACTAGGAACCATAAACATTAAACATCTCGCCTCCTGTCGAGTATGTACATGCTGTCAGACAACCATAAACAAAATTCTCCCACACATCGAGCGCTCCTCAGCCACCTCCTACTTTGAAGGAAAGACACAATAAACAAATGTGAGTTTTTAAAATAAAAACTCAGCAAGTGGACGGTTAATCCTAACTTGGATTTGGTCAATAGCACGTCAAATAGGTAAACAAACTATCAATTTGTTAAATCCACAGAAATCTAGCTGCAACAATCACCCAGGAGGAGATGACACTCCGCCCTGAACCCCTTGCACCCAACCTGGCATCACGAGGTCCACAATCACCTAAAGGGAGATGACACTCCACCCTATACCCCTTGCACCCAACTTGGCATCACGAGTCCCCTGAGAAGCTATTCAACCCTTCTCAAACCTCTGGAGAGAATACCACTACTCTTCGTCACCCCTCTCCAAGCATCCCGACACCGAGGTCTCACATTGGCTCTTAGCCAACTTCACACATTCACAATCCCCCTTATTGCAGCACCAACAACTTTAGCATGTGAACAACCACAAATAAGTCTAAACACACATCATAAAATACTTCAAGATATATAGGAACTCTCATTAAAGGCGACACCACAACTGCTGCATGTTCTCAGATCAAAGCAATCTATGGACTGAAATGAGCAGTTTCAATCACAGACACAGAAAGTATATCTAACCTTATTGGAATGTTACGAAATTTCAGTATGTTATAGAAAAGACATAGATTAACATTTTTTTGTGAAGAAACCTAAGTCTATATCTCAATGTATTAAGAGCAGTAATTTCGGTCTTCTTTCTAAAATTCTGCAGCAACTTCCAGATGTAGTACCTACAGAAGAAAAATTGTTTCACTAACCAAACCTTGTTCATTTGTTCTCAAATTTTGATATGTTATTCCTAAGGATGTGTCCTACAACTTCCATAAAGGTTTCAAAGTCCAATTCTATATAAAAAATTACAGAAAATTCACGGAATCATCAAAGGTCTTGCTGTTTTCTACAATACAGCTTATTGTTTCAAGAAAACTACTCCTACCTACACGTTTTTGCATCCATATTGCTATAACTAGAAGTTGGACTCAATCTAATGGATGTTCTTTTCATTATCTTCATCATTAGAAATCAAGGCGACACAAAACAAAAGGCTTTTCACCTATATTTCTCTTGAACATAAACATTTTGAACCGTTTTCTTCTTTTCTAGCTCAACCAAACCATTAATTTCTCTACCAATCTCTTTTACAGCATCTTGACACTCTCCTACAACATCTAAGAATAATCATAGTAGGTCATTATTTATAAAGAAGTATTCCACAACTCAGTACAAAGCAAATGTTCACAATACACACGCCATTCTACCAAGTAAAACAACGTATCACAGCTTCCTAGGAAAGTTTCTACACTTATGCTGACCATTAATCCGACAGGCAACTTACAAAAAGCACACCATTGGTGAAGCCGAACCAAAACAAAACTGAAGGAAAGGAAGACCCACTGGATAGCATGTAATGGCACCTCACCTAGTAATCAAAAGAATTCCTTAGTCTAGTGCAAAGGAATTGGACTTGAGTTGCTCACATTCCAACTCCCAAACCGAGCTTTCGTTCCCAAATTTCTCGCACCCAACCTTGAAATCTACCCCGATTTTCACATGTACAACTAGGCATAGCCATTTCGTGAACCCAAGACACTAATCACAGCCGCACTTGCCTGGATTTTTCACCGGTAGAAGAGGGAGGAAGCGTCGAGCGAGTCGGGTCTTTCCGATTGGCGGCAGGAGCTCCAAATGGGACGGGGCATGTGACATCCCGAATTTCAACCCCGTCCCGAATATATGAAATGGGCGTTTCGCCAACACGCCTATGGTCATTTTTCCTCTGAGCTGATCACTCACGAGTTAACCAATTTATTAGGTGAAGCCGTTAAGGGATATAACCGCAGTAAAATCCCTAAAAGCTAACTGATAGGTTGGATTGGACTAAAATCGCGTTCGAGTGATTTTAACCACGAAATTGAATTCAGTTTCGGAAATCGAACGTTCGAGCATATCACAATTCATTTATAGGATGTCGTCTTGTCTTTCGGAGAAATTCCGTCGAGTTTGGGATTTTTACGGAAAATCAATTCGGACGTCGTGGAAAATAGCGGAAATTCGGATGGGAACGATTAAAGAAATTTAGGCTTTCCAAAGTCTAATGGTGTTGGGGACTTGCAGAAAATGGAATGGAATTATTCTACATCAAAATTGAACTTCAATTTTAGGAATTTGTTGAAGAGATCAAGACCAAAATTGAAGAAATTCGGACTAGGCATGGGGGTGCAACAATTGCACTCAAATTGGATAATTGTGAAATTAATTTTCAAGAAAGTAATTGGGGGACACCTTGGATAAGCTTGAAGAATTTTTAGACAAGCTAATGATGTTAATAGATATTTTGTTTGGACTTTTATTCCCCTCAACTTCACGAGCACGTCTCCTCCGTCCTCATCTCCTTCACTGCTCTGGCTTCCAATTGCATTTTCTGGGCAACTTCAACTTCCTTTCATTGATCCTTCGAGCAGCCCATCTTCTCCACTCATTCTCTCTCTCGCTGCTGCCGCCCCACTTCATTTCCTCGTGGCTTTGCTCAACCCAGTCAACGAAACCAGCAATTCCTCCATCTTGTTGACCGAAGCTACCCCAGCAACCGCCACATGTCCGCATCCTCATCTTGCTCGGTCAATTGCCAACGTCGAAGCCCGTAAGTTCAGAGAATCTCCACTCCAGCTACCCCATGTACTACCACCGAAGACCCTTAGCAACGTCCACCGAAGCTCCCTCCTTCGAAGACTTTGCTGCCCGCTTGCGTCTCTTCCAGCTCTGCCACGTTCAGCCCTCGTTCCACGGAGCCTCACGCCTACATCGCCAGATCAAGCCCACCAACGGATGCCAGCAGCTGCTTCCGCCATCTTCGATCCTCCTGCCCCACTTGCTGCCTCCATCTGGCCATGTGAATCGCACGAAGCAAGCCGTGGATTCCAATGTCTTCGGCCCACCAGCAACCCAGTTGAGTCCAGAGAATTAAGTCAGCCAATTTCAGCCCTTGCCGCTCCTTTGCTCGGGCCCATCAGCCCAGCAAAATGAAGTCCAAGTTTTAAGCTCAGTCCACTCAAGTCTCAACCCATCTTCACTTGGATCCAAGCCTGCAGCAAGCCCATCTTCAGCCCACACGATTTCAGCAATTCAGCCCAAGGAGTCAAGCTACAGCCCATGTGAAATTCAGCCTTTGGAGCCCAAGTCGACAAGTGCAGCCCATCTTTAGTTTTTGGCCCAAGTGAACCTCAATCTAGCAGCCCAGTTTTTGAGGCCCAAGCCCATCAACCAAGCCCAAAAGTTCGTGGGCTTGCAAGGCCTTTGGGCCAGGCCCGAGTGATCGTTGACATTGCCGAAAATTCGAATTTCGGCCGTTGTCGCGCCATCGCGGTGTCCTGATCCCTGCTTTTAATCAAGTGAGTTTTACCTATTAATGCTTTCTTACTTTGCTAATTATGCTTAAGGGTTGGTTATATTTAATTAAATCCAATTAGGTGGTTAGATTAGTTTAGAACAATTAAATTAGTGACTTAATGATGCATGTTAGGTGGTTAGACATAGTCATTAACAAGTAGAGAGCTACTAATTTTTATTGAATGCATCTCGGGATTTTTCCCGACCCGTTTGAGCTTCAATTAGGTATTACGAGCCTAAATTGGATTTTTAGTATTTAGTTGTTAATGTTCGAAATTAATTTAATTATTTATTTATTTTCCGGAAATTAGGCAAGGATAGCCGATGACCACAATTTTATGCTGATTGTCGTGGTGCAATCCGTTTATTTAATTGAGCTCTATTTCATGCTAAGCTGAATTATTTGTAAAAGTGGGAATTATTCTTTAATTGGATAATCATTAGTTATTAATTGAAAAATAACTGGGCGTCGGTTGACAGTGGCAAAAATGTTTTGGTGGACTACAGAAAATGGTGGGATTTATAAAAAAGAAATCATCATATTTTGGTTAAAGCCGACCGTGTATCCACACACGACATTTTATCGGAAGTGATAAAAATGGTTATTTGATTGTTTGCTTGGAATGGCATATATATCGGCTTGATGACTCTACGGAGCATCTTGAGACATGATAGTATGATCTACCGGCTCGGTGAGTCTATAGGTTATCTTGAGACAGTACAGTATAATATATCGGCTCGATAATTCTACAGATCATTTTGGGATAGTACGGTATGATAAATTGTGTGTATACCGGCTCGGTGATTCTATATGTCATCCTGAGACAGTGCGATATGATCTACTGGCTCGGTGACTCTACAGATTATCTTGAGATAGTACGATATGACATATCGGCTCGGTAATTCTATAGGTCATCTTGAGACAGTACGGTATGATTTGACAGCTTGATGACTCTATATGTCACTTAGAGATAGAATAATATACTATCTATATATCACCAAGGGTGAGTAGTCTTGGAAGTTGATCAGGCTTATAGACAGTATGGAATGGGCCGACCAAGAAATGGTCGTGATGACATGAAATCGACTAGGTTGATTGATCGAGATATTGATCTGTGATGTGATTGCTTGGGTACCTATTGAACTATGCTAATATGCAGGTGGAATCTGAGGCCAAGGTAAGTCCTCTGACCTGTGCGTGCATAGACAGCCCGGTTAGCGTATTAGTTTACTAATCAAGTCTTATGGGGTAGAACCTGCTGAGACGTGGTCTCAATGGTTATTAAATAACCATTTCAGGACCCTAATGAGGAGCCTGAGGAGGAGGAATCTGAAGAGGAGAACCCTGATGTGGAACCAGATGAGGAGGAAGATTTTGGAGAAGAAGATGACCACGAGGAGGATCCTGAGTACGACCCAGATGAGGACTGAGATCCCATCTTGTTTTGTTAGACCTTGATTATATGTGAATAAGTGTTAGATCAGACACCTGTGAATAGTATTGCATTATATACTATGAGGTGCTTGTATAAAAGTGTGGCTGTGAATTTCAATATGAAAATTATGGCCCTGCTTTTCCATCCCATTGCTTTATTGTCTGGGGATTTATAACAGCTTCCGCATGTGCTATCATAAATGAAGAGTTGACGATACATAATCCTGGGATATCACATTTTAAAGTCGACCAATAATGAATGATGGGCACGTGATCGAGGATCGGAGCGTGACAGGGCAGCGACGATTTCGCTACTGAATGAGGGCACTGGGCTACGAGGGGCAGAGATTGGGTTGGGTTTTGGTGGAACGAAGCGAGAACATGGGAGAAAAGAAGTGGGTGTCTCGGTAGAGAGAGGGAGAAAAGAAAATGCAGGTGAAGGAAAAAAGAATGGGTTCCTTCGATTAAGCATTCACCCCAAAAGGAGAAAAGAGGAGAGAATAAAATAAAGAAAAAGAATTGTGGTCTGCCTCATCCCCCTCATTTCTTTTACATTCTACATTTGGCATTTATGTGGGGGAGAAAGGCTTCTCCTTGAATTGTCACTCCAAGCATGAGGTGATCGTGGCCGAACTAGCATAACGTGAACTTTTTTTGTTTAACCTAAGAAATGATCTTAGTCTCTAATATGTGTAATCTAATGAACGAGAAAAGAGAAGGAGAATTTCGGCATCACAAACCTTCCCCTCTTAGAAAATTTCGTCCTTGAAATTGGATTTCAAATAAACAAATGAGGGTATCGTTGACGGATTTCTTCTTCACTTTCCCACGTCGCTTCCTCAAGCCCATGATGTCGCCATAAAACTTTAACTAATGGAATCACTTTCGCCCCAAATGCAGCCGCTTCTCTCCTCGGCGGAGACAAGCTCCTCAATCGCACCCATTAGACAAAAGTGCACTAACCAATCCAATAAGTCAGATTCATTTCTTTTCCTCCGAAACTTTTATTACACTGAATATGGTGGACTAGTAATGTAGAAGTAAGTTTCAATTCAAAAGTGTCGTGACTAAAAACAATATATACAGTAACAGAAAGATTATCACCAAAACAAAACTAAAGAAAACATAATGCAATGAAAACTATCAGCATAAGAACTCCAAGCTTTAAATTGAACCATCCAATTTTCTAACTTCCAGGGGACGATCACAGATCTTGCTAAGCCTTTCTAAATGGGATCGACAAGTGCATGATGGAGTTAAGCAAGAATTGGATAAGTAGGCCGGTCTCCTTCCGCAGTCCGATTGCCTCATATTTTCTATTTGAATATGAACAAGTGCTAGTCAGATACTCCGAAAGAAGAAAGCCCACATAAATAATGCCTTGTTTGTTATATTAAGGTATGTTCCTCTCTTATCCGTACCGGAAGAAAAATTTCAGGTCTTGACTTGCACTTAATAAGGTGACTTCAGGGTTGCACCATCAACCCATGAAGGTCTGTTTGCATTATAGTAGAAATGTGCAATCATATGAACCAATTCATTAGCTGTTCGAAACTCTTTCTCCCTGTACAAAATCCTATTTTCACGTAAAAATAGTATTTGTGGGCACTCTTTAACTTTAAGAGCATATGACAAGCCTCTTTCGATGTTCGTATCTACTTTAACAGTTCGAGGTGGTAATCAGTCTTTCGTCCCCTAGTAAACTTTGATGGCATTTTCTAACTCTTTCAAGACCTTCCAGTTATCAGATGCCCTGTTGTATCTTTCGAAGACGAGAACAACTAACGGGCTGGGATGGAAAGAGAAACTCTCCCACTACAAGCAATTGATCTCCTTGACCCAACTGTCCTCCACCTTCACCTCCCCTTCCCAGTCGATCTCTGAACCATCTTCTCCTAAACACTCTGGACATCACCCACATCAGAAGTTAGAGATTAATGCTATTAGTTAAAAGTAACGTAATATTCCCACGTTACTCAAACCACATTAATCATAAAACTAACTGCCCATACAAATAATTGTCCCAAGTTACACGGACAGTTATGTCTAAACATTCAGGTATACTACCATCCATCTAAAATTCCTACACCTTATCACTCCAACAAATCTGGGCTCAGATACCACTCAATGTCACAGTCAGGATCTCAAATCAAGTCACATGACTTGCTTGAATTTTAGGAATTATAAAATAAATTTCAGTCAAGCTGAATAATAAGAAACTGAATTGCACTCGCTCTATTTATCATAAAACTTTGTTTCTTTACATGTAGGGAGATGAGGTTAAGAGGGGGTTTCTACAAAAAAAAAAAAACAAACATTAGGAACCACAAACACTAAACATCTCGCCTCCCATCGAGTATGTACATGCTGTCAGACAACCAAAAACAAAATTTTCCCAGACGTCAAGCAATCCTCAGCCACCTCCTACTCTGAAGGAAAGATACAATAAACAAGTGTGAGTTTTTAAAATAAAAACTCAGCAAGTGGGTGGTTAATCCTAACTTGGATTTGGTCAATAGCACGACAAATAGGTAAACAAACTATCAATTTGTTGAATCCATAGAAATCTAGCTGCAACAATCACCCAGGGGGAGACGACACTTCGCCCCGAACCCGTCGCACCCAACCTAGCATCCCTAGGTCTACGATCACCCAAGGAGAAATGACACTCCACCCTGTACCCCTCACACCCAACTTGGCATCACGAGTCCCCTAAGAAGCTATTCAACCCTTCTCAGACCTCTAGAGAGAATACCACTACTCTTCGTCACCCTTCTCCAGGCATCCTGACACCCGATGTCTCACATTGACTCTTAGCCAACTTCACACATTCATAATTCCCCTTGTTGCAGCACCAACAACTTCAACATGTGAACAATCACAAATAGGTCTAAACACACATCATTAAATATTTCAAGATATATAGGAACTCTCATTAAAGGCGACACAACAACTACTGCACGTTCTTGGATCAAAGCAGTCTATGGACTAAAATGAGCAGTTTCAATTACAGACACAGAAAGTATATCTAACCTTATCGAAATGTTACGAAATTTTAGTATGTTATAGAAGAGACATAGATTAACATTTTCCATGAAAAAACCTAAGTCTATATCTCAATGTATTAAGAAAAGTAATTTCAGGGTTCTTTCTAAAATTCTGCAGCTACTTTCAGATTTAGTACCTACAGAAGAAAAATCGTTTTACTAACCAAACCCTATTCATTTGCTCTCAAATTTTGATATGTTATTCCTAAGGATGTGTCCTACAACTTCCATAAGGTTTTGAAGTTCAATTCTATATAGAAAATTACAGAAAATTCACGGAATCATCAAAGGTCTTGTTGTTTTCTACAATACAACTTATTGTTTCAAGAAAACTACTCATATCTACACGTTTTTGCATCCATATTACTATAACTAGAAGTTGAACTCAATCTAATGGATGTTCTTTTCCTTATCTTCATCATTAGAAATCAAGGCGACACAAAATAAAAGGCTTTTCACCTATATTTCTCTTAAACATAAACATTTTGAACCATTTTCTTCTTTTCTAGCTCAACCAAACCATTAATTTCTCTACCAATCTCTTTTACAGCATCTTGACACTCTTTTACAACATCTAAGAATAATCATAGTAGGTCTTTATTTATAAAGAAGTATTCCACAACTCAGTACAAAGCAAATGTTCACAATACACATAGCCTTCTACCAAGTAAAACAACGTATCACAGCTTCTTTGCAAAGTTTCTACACCTATGCTGACCATTAATCGAACATGCAACTTACAAAAAGTACACCATCAGCAAAGCTGAATCAAAACAGAATCGAAGGAGAGGAAGACCCACTAGATAGCGTGCAACGGCACCTCACCCAGTAATCAAAAGAATTTCTTAATCTAGTGCAAAGGAATTGAACTTGAGTCGCTCACATTCCAGCTCCTAAACCGAGCTTTGGTTCCCAAATTTCTCTCACCCAACCTTGAAATCTACCCTGATTTTTGCATGCACAAGTAGGTACAGCCATTTTGTGAACCCAGGACACTAATCACAGCCACACTTGCTTGAATTTTTCACCAGTAGAAGAGGGAGGAAGCGTCGGGCGAGTCGAGTCATCGGGACTAGCAGCGGGAGCTCCGAATGGGACGGGGCAGCGATGACTCCGCTGTTGAACGAGGACACTGGGCGGAGATTGGGTCGGGTTTTGGTGGAACGAAGTGAGAAGAGGGGAGAAAAGAAGTGGGTGTCTTGGTAGAGAGAGGGAGAAAAGAAAATGTAGTTGAGGGAAAAAGAGAATGGGTTCCTTCGACTGAACATTCCCCCTAAAAGGAGAAAAGAGAAGAGAATAAAATAAAGAAAAAGAATTGTGGTTTGCCTCATCCCCTTCCTTTCTTTTACATTCTACACTTGGCATCCACGTGGAGGAGAAAGGCTTCTCCTTGAATTGTCTCTCCAAGCACGAGGTGGTCGTGGTCGAACTAGCATAACGTGAATTTTTTTTTTTTAACCTAAGAAATGATCTTAGTCTCTAATATGCGTAATCTAATTAATGAGAAAAGAGAAGGAGAATTTGGGTGTCACAAGTTTGCTCTCGAACTTTGGGTTAGAATGAAAAAGTGTGGACATACACTGTGATAACCAAGGTGCGATATATTTGGTGTATAATCTAATTTATTGCGAGGGAACAAAACATATCAACATCAGGTAACACTTCGTTCGAGATGTCTTAGCTAAGGGTAATGTTATTGTTAAAAAAATTGCCACAGCAAATAACCTAGCAGACATGATAACTAAGTCTGTTCTTTTAGTATATGTGGAGAGCGAGTGTCCGTCGGGGTGTTGGGAGAGCATCATAGATTATGAGCACTATAACTTGACTTCAAACATCGAGTCAAGATGAAAAATTGTTAAACTATATCTCTTAGTTTAAGCGTTTACAAAAGGCGATTTGCTACTCCTTCGAGCTGCACAAAAGAAAAATAAAATAAAATAAAAATAAAATAGGGGAAAGTTTCTTCTTTGCTGCTACGGAATCCGATAAAGGAAATCTACCTTGAAGTAAAAGGGTTCGCAAGGCCCTTACATACACACACAAAAAACACACTGAGGGAAGGAGAGACATACGTAGGAAGACTCCCACGTGAAGCCAAAAGTGATGGTGGGCCCAGGTCAAAGTTTGACCTAGGCACACGTTTAAAAGGAAAATATTTTGCAGGTCTTCTTCTTATGGGTTTTGATGCTGCCGAAGTCCTTTAAATAGGAACACGTCGCCGAAGTTACGTAAGGAGTCGAACATTCACATCGTTTGAGAAAGAGCTGCAGACGTTCACGGTCCTTGAAGCCGTGCAAATCTTGAGCGCGTGGTAATTTTTGTGGCGTGAGTTTATACTCAAATAAGTTGTTTATTTATAAACACTTAGGATTTTTTGTTAAATCTAGGTGTGGGAAACACTTTAGCGTTTGAGCGATTGTAAATTCTTATTCTCCAATTATAGTGGATTATTTGCTGTTGCCTCTCCCCGTGGACGTAGGTAGCGATACTCGGACTGAACCACGTAAATTTCCAATGTTCTTATTTTTCTTGTTTATTTCTCTGGTGATTTCATGTTGACATAAATTGCAAAATCACGTTGTCTCCGCATATTATATCCAAACAATTGGTATCGGAGCTTGGGGTTGTATTTCTTGATTGTGATTTAGAGCTTTTGCTTATCTAATTATTATTTGGAAATTCTGTTATTGCAATTATGCCTGAGAGGAAATCTGAAATTGAAAAGTTTAATGGGAGCAACAATTTTGTGTTATGGAGCATCAAGATGTGGGCATTATTGACAACACAAGGTTTGGCCAAAGCACTGGATGGTGAAGATGAGTTGTCTATCATAATGAAATCCTCATAAAGGGTAGAGCTAATAGAAAAAGAAAAGAGTATAATCCTATTAAATTTGACGGATGAGATATTAATAGAAGTTGCTGAGGAGAAAGATGCCGCAACATTATGGGCAAAACTTCAAACACTCTATGTGAAGAAATGTTTGAACAATCGCTTGTACATGTTGAAGAAGATGTTTCAATTTAGATATACTAAAGGTACGTTTATCAGAACCCACCTAGATGAATTTAATAAACTTATATTGGATCTGAAGAACGTTGGTAAGATACTTGATGATGAAGAACATGGCATGATGTTGTTAGCCTCTTTACCAGAGTCATGGGAGCACTTTACTGATTCACTGTTGCAGGGGCGTACTATAATTATCTCAGAAGAGGTAAAGTCCGCCTTATTCTGTAAAGAATGGTAAAGAAAGTTGCGAGATGACGGTTTGGTGCAAGGAGTAGTGCAAGCAATGACAATTCGGGGTAGAGAACAATATTAAGGACCTAGTAGCAGTAGAGGTAAAAGCAAATCAAAATCATGCCATAGAAATTCCAAGGGACGCGTGAAGTGCTTTGAGTGTCACAAGGAGGGACACATTAAGAGAGATTGTCCAAAGCGAAGAAATAAAGTTGATAGACAGAATGCCACAAGTAGTGTGGCAAAGGTTGCCCAAGGGAGCAATAGTAATACAGAAGTTATTTTACGTGTGACTGCTACTTCGTTGAGAGACAAATGGATGCTAGATTCGGGGTGTTCTTATTACATGACGCATCATAAGAACTAGTTTACTACTTACCAGACTGCAGATGGTGGTAGGGTTCTTTTGGGGAATAATGCAGTTTGTAAGGCTGTGGGGAAAGGGAAAATTCGAATCCGGATGCATAATGGGGTGGTGCGCACATTAACAAATGTGAGGCATGTACGGGAGCTCAAGAATAACCTTATTTCTTTGGGGACACTCGATGACATCAGGTGTAGATACACCGCTGAAAGTGGAGTACCGAAGATCTCTCAAGGTGCCATGACAGTGATGAAAGGGAAGAAAGTGAATACTCTCTATTATCTACTAGGAGAGACCATGACTGGAACCGCTGCAGTTTCATCAGGTGGGTCAAACTCTAACTTGACTCAATTACGGCATATGCGTTTGGGGCACATGAGTGAGGTAAGTATGATGATGATGAGTGAAAGGGGATTGTTGAATGATAAAAAAAAATAGGGAAACTAGACTTATGTGAGTACTGCATCTATGGGAAACAGCAATGAGTTAAGTTTACTATAACTATTCACCCGAACAAACGACCAGTTGAATATATTCATTTAGACGTCTGGGGCCCATCTATAGTTCCTTCGAAAGGAGGTGCCTGATATATGCTGATATGTATTGACGATTATTCGATGAAGGTATGGGTATACTTTATGAAGCACAAATATGAAGTGTTTGATCGGTTCAAGAAATTTAATGCATTGATTGAGAAGCAGTCAAATAAACAAATTAAGTGCCTAAGAACCAATAATGGCATGGAGTTTTGTAATAAAGATTTTACTAAGTTCTACAAGAAAAAATGTATTATGAGACACCGCACAGTACCTAGGACACCACAGCAAAATGGCGTGGCAGAATGGAAAAAAAAAAACTTTGCTTGAGCGAGCTCAATGCATGCTTTCGCATGTAGGGCTTGGCAAAGAATTTTAGGCCGAAGCAGTAAACATGGCATATTACCTGATTAATCGATCTCCATCATCTGCTATCTATCGAATAGAAGACTCCTAAGGAAGTATGGTTGGAGAAACCTATTAATTACTCTAAATTACGTATATTCAAATATCATGCGTATGTTCATGCGAGTAATGGTAAACTTGAGCCGAGGGCGAAGAAGTGCATATTTCTAGGTTATGCACATGAGGTAAAAGGCTATCGGCTATAGTGCACCGATCCTAGATCACCCGGTTTTCTAATCAGCAGAGATGTGATCTTCGACGACACTGTAATGCTTCAATAGAGGAGTTCTGAGACACAACCAGCAGAGAAGACAGATCATGGTGTCATTAGTGAGATGGAGCTTCTAGTGGAGACTCTAGAGACCTTAAAGGTAACAGAGGTTGAGACTACAGATGAAGCCGCAATTCCTGAAGTCAATGATAATGAACAACCAACAAAGCCGCAGCAAACTATAGCCGCAGATAGATAGAGAAGGCAAATTAAATCACCGATACATTATGGTTATACAAATGTTGCTTATGCATTGATTGTAGGTGATAAGGTGGAGACAGATGAGCCTTCGTCTTATTCTGAGGCGATGGCTAGTTCAAAGTCATCGCAGTGGCTAGGGGCTATGAGTGAGGAGATGGAATCACTCTATTGAAATCATACATGGGAGCTGGTCAAAGTACCCAATAGCCAAAAGATTGTCGGAAGTAAATAGGTCTTTAAACGAAAAGAGGGCATTCCCGGTGTTGAGGCAGCGAGGTATAAAGCGAGACTTGTGGTGAAGGGATATACATAGCGTGAGGGCATTGACTACAATGAGGTATTCTCTCCTGTGGTAAGACATACTTCTATTCCTATTTTACTTGCCTTAGTTGCTTCGCAGGATCTTGAATTAAAGCAGCTAGATGTGAAAACTGCATTTCTTCACGGTGAGTTGGAGGAGCAAACTTACTTAAGGCAACCAAAGGATTTGCTATTTTGGGTAAGGAAGATCACGTTTGCTTGCTAAAGAAATCTTTGTATGGACTGAAACAGTCTCCTAGGCAATGGTATAAACGTTTTGATACTTTCATGGCTAGTTTAAACTATTCGAAAAGTCAAATGGATAACTACATTTACTCTAGGAGATTGGAGAATGGTTCTTTGATTTATCTACTCTTATATGTTGATGATATGCCGATAGTAGCTAAGAATATGTCTGATATTGATGTGTCGAAGAGGCAGTTAAATACTGAATTTGAAATGAAAGATTTAAGCGCTGCAAAGAAAATTTTGGGTATGGAGATTTTGTGTGACAGAACTGCAGGAGTTTTACGTCTATCTTAAAAATATATATATTGAGAAGATTGTGGCACATTTTAATATGCAATCAACAAAATTTGTACATACACCTTTAACGAAGCACTTTAAACTTTCAGATAAATTATCACCACAAACTGAGGAGGAGGAGGAGGAGGAACGTATGTCCCGTGTTCCTTATTCAAGTGCCGTAGGTAGTATTATGTATGCTATGGTGTGCACAACGCCTGATATTTCACAAGATGTGAGCGTGGTTAGTCACTATATGAAGTATCCTCGTAAAGCTCATTGGGAAGCTGTGAAGTGGATCCTCAAATATTTGAAGTGGACAACAGACGTGGGTATAGTGTACCAGAGGGACAGCAATGGCAGTGAGACCACTGTTTTGTGGATTCGGATCACGCCGGTGACTTGGATGATTGTAGGTCTTTAGCAGGGTACATATTTACACTAGCGGGTGGTGCAGTTAGTTGGAAAGCGTCCTTATAAAATCACATTACCTTGTCTTCAACTGAGACATAATACATGGCACTAACTTTTATAGCGAAGGAGGCGATATAGTTATAAAGTTTGCCATTGGACCTTGGGTTAGAACGGAAAAGTGTGGACATACACTATGATAACCAAGGTGCGATATATTTGGCATATAATCTAGTTTATCGCGAGCGAACGAAACATATCAATATCAGGTACCACGTCATCCGAGATGTCTTAACTAAGGGTAATGTTATTGTTAAAAAATTTGTCATAGCAAATAACCCAGCAGACATGATGACTAAGTCTCTTCTTTTAGCAAAGCTCAAGCTCTGCTTGAGCAGCTCTATTGGTGTCTGTGGAGAATGAGCGTCCGTCGGGGCATTGGGAGAGCAGCATAGATTATGAGCACTATAATTTGGCTTCAAAAATCAAGTCAAGGTGAAGAATTGTTAAATTATATCTAGAGTTTGAGCATTCACAAAATGCGATTTGCTAGACTCCTTCGAGCTGCACAAAAGAAAAAAATATAAAATAAAAATAAAAAAGGAAAGTTTCCTCTTTGCTATTGCGGAATTCGAAAAAGGAAATCTACCTTGAAGTAAAGGTTCGTGGGGCCCTTACGCACACACATAAAACACGCTGAGGGAAGGAGAAACGCACGTAGGAAGATTCCGACGTGAAGCCAAAAGTGATGGTGGGCCCAGGTCAAAGTTTGACTTCGGCACACGTATAAAAGGAAAATGTTTTTGCAGGTCGTCTTCTTCTGGGTTTTGATGCCGCCAAAGACCTTTACGTAGGAACACCCCACCGAAGCTAAGTAAGGAGCCGGACGTTCACGTCGTTTGAGAAAGAGCCGCAAACATTCACAATCCTTGAAGCCGCGCAAATCTTGAATGTGTGGTAATTTTTGTAGTGTGAGTTTATACTCAAGTAAGTTGTTTATTTATAAATACTTAGGGTTTGGAGTTAGATCTAGGTGTGGGAAACACTTGAACGTTCGAGCGATTGTAAACTCTAATTCTCCTATTATATTGGATTATTTGCCGCTGGCTCTCCCCGTGGACGTAGGTACTGATACTCGGACCGAACCACGTAAATTTCTAATGTTCTTATTTTTCTCATTTATTTCTCTGGTGATTTCATGTTGACGTAAATTGCAAGATCCTGTCGTTTCCGCATATTATATCCCAACATATACCTACCTAAAAATGAGGCAAATTTAAGAGGCAGAAATAATCTATGCCTTATAAAATATCGCATGGGCTATTTCCAGTCTTCCTTGTTTATACCAACTTGAAAATGAAGCAAATTTAAGAGGCAAAAATAACGTGAGTCTGTTGGAAGATATGATTTTGTAATCTCTTTTGATAGGAAATCAAATATACTTTAGGATAGAAGAAGATAGGCAAGTATAGAATTTCCTTTGTTATTTTTCTTCATTGTAATTAAATACAGAATTACATGTACAGAATCAATCAATGAAAAAAAGGAGAAAATTGTTTCTTCGCATCTTCATCTTCTTTTTCTGACATGGTATCAGAGCCATCCTGGTTCTGAACTGATTTGCTTCCACTCCTGATTGACTCATACACCAACCTTGAATTTCATAACAGCATTACCAAAGGAATCAGAAATACTTGATTGCCTGAAGGATCTGTATCTACATTAAGGACATAACAAAGGAATCAATTTTTCATCATGTCAACACCACCAGATCTCACCTCCAATCCCGTCGAAGAATCTACATCCGATGCCTCAACACGAGCCTTGGAATACCGAGATCCAACTGCTATAGACCCTGCATCAGAACGACAACAACAAATCCAAGGCCAACCTCCGCACGTGCCATGGCAACAACAGGCTCAGGCACTTGCAGGGCAACCGTTTGCAGGTCACCCTTACCAATGGATGCCATATCCATGGTATCCTAGGCCTATCCCCAACGCATCATTGCCTGGCTACCACAGCAGCGCGCGGGCTGAAGCAGGTCCACCAACTAGTGACGGGGCAAACCCTAGCTTCAGCCTGGAGCAGACGGGCGAAGCACCTGTACCAGACCAGGGTTTTCAAAATGCGGATTACGGATTCAGCCTCGGGAGTTTGAGTCAGGGAACAAATCCTTTTCTGACTCCTACACCGGGATTCTTCCCGTATCAGTTCCTTAACACCAGTGGTCGGCCGGAACCCAGCAATCCACTGTACACAACAAATGGTGACGGCCCAGAATTGAAGATTATAAGTCAGCAATTAACAGGTGCAGAAAATTATTCAAGTTGGTCACGCGAATTCCGACGGGCACTTATCACAAAATACAAAGAAGGTTTTATTGACGAATCGTTCTCGATTCCGTCCGACAAAAGAATGGCACGAATCTGGAGGAGATGCAGCCAACTGGTAAGAACCTGGATTGGAAACTGCATTGCACCCGAGGTCGCGGCCGGGCTTCCTCCGACGGAGGATCCAAAGAAGATGTGGGAAAGGATAAGGGAGATGTATGGAAAACTTGATCAAGTGAAACTTTTTTACCTAACACAGCAAATTTCAGATCTGAAATAGGGGAACATGAGCATCGCAACAGTATACAACAAAATTTCCGGTCTGTGGAATGAATTGGAGGCAGCTAAGAAAAAATTCGACTGGCCCGAGAATGTCCAACAACAATACAAGCAGATGCAAGAAAGGGAGAAAGCAATGCGATTCCTCCTCATCCTCAACGAGGCTTACCAGCCATTTCGATCCCACATACTTACCATGGAGCCTCTGCTAAGTCTTGGCCAGATCTATCAACTCGCCATACAGGAGGAGAGCCAACAAAGATCGGGAGACCACGGCATAGGAGGAGACGGAATTGCTCTGGCCGCGAAGAGCCATTTCCGCTCATCACAGAGAAGCTCAGGGAGGAGAGAGGCGGATCTAGGGTTCGAAAACGAAAACCCTAGATCGACGCCTTTTAAGAGGAGCACGGACGGTGGAGATTATTTCCACTATCAAACGGACGGCTCACGATCGTTCCAAGGGGTGACGCAATCGGACAGCTCGTGTGGCATTGTCTTTGCTCCATCCGATGGCTCACATTCTGTCCTTTTAAGCCCATCCGACGGCTCCCGAAGCAGCTACTTGATTGGATCGGACGGTCTGCAATCGCCTGGCACCAATGGGCTGAATGGCTCGCGCGGCCCATTTCCTAGAGGATCTGATGGCCCATATGGGCCTATTTCGGCCCAATCTTTTCATACCAATTTTAGGCCCAATTCAAATGCCAAAAATGAGCCAAAAGGAAGAGGTAAGATGTAATGTGATTATTGTAAACGCCCGCATCATACAATTGAGAATTGTTGAAAGTTGCATGGAAAGCCAGGAGAAAAAGAAAAGGGGAAATTTTCCTCTGTTTTTCAGGTGTCCAGTCAGCAAATGGGAAAATCAATTACCCATGAAAAATATCATGAGCTGATCGAAACTTTGAAGAAATTAGATCCCTCGATAAAGGGGCAGCTTCACGGTACATCATTTTGTTTGATGAACTCAATTTCAAAGGATGCATGGATTATTGATTGGTGCTAGTGATCACATAGTCTGTGATAGGAATTTACTTTCAGATATTACAAAATTATCTTTTCCTATATCAGTACAACTTCCAAATGGAAATACCACCAAAGTTACAATGACTGGGAATGTAAAGCTTAGTTCTCTTATTACTATTAAAAATGTACTTTACGTTCCCGATTTCCATTTCAATTTGATCTTAGTTGCCCGAGCCTGTGAAGAAAATTCATGCCACATTCTTTTCCATTCTAATAAATGTTTCTTTCAGGCCCGTTCGACTGGGACACTGATGGGCTTGGGTAGAGTCAGCCATGGATTATATTTTTGGTTGGATTTTCCACATCCTTTTAATTTATCTCCTGTTGCATTCAATAAATCTCTGTGTAATGCTACTGCCAATGGCATTCATTTACTGAATCATAACCGTTTGGGCCATAGTGCA
This sequence comes from Eucalyptus grandis, assembly GCF_016545825.1. NCBI lineage: Eukaryota > Viridiplantae > Streptophyta > Magnoliopsida > Myrtales > Myrtaceae > Eucalyptus > Eucalyptus grandis. Next base: position 474,323 of record NC_052620.1, read on the forward strand.
TTATTTCCTTATCCTAAATGTCCCATTTGTCCCATGGCTAAGCAAACACGTACTCCTTTCCAAAATAGCACTTCTCGATCAGCAGAAATTTTTTCTCTTATTTATGCTGATGTTTGGGGGCCCTATCATACTTTAAATCATGATGGCTTCAGGTTCTTTCTCACAATTGTGGATGACTACTCTCGTGCCACATGGATTTTCCTCATGCAATCAAAAAACCAGGTCTTTTCTCATTTAAAGACATTTCTTTCCTTATCCAAGACTCAATTTCAGAAACCAATCCGTAGGATACGTACTGATAATGGAAAAGAATTTTTTAATACTGAATGTAGTTCCTTGTTCACTATAAATGGGATATTACATGAGAGCTCTTGTGTTTACACACCCCAGCAGAATGGAGTTGTAGAAAGAAAACATTGCCATCTTTTAGAAGTGGCACGTGCACTTAAATTTCAAGCCTCTATTCCCGAAAAGTTTTGGGGAGATTGTGTAATTACTGCAGCATACCTCATCAATCGTATGCCATCACGCATCTTAAAAGAAAAGACACCTTTTGAATTATTATATGGGAGAAAGCCGGATTTATCTCATCTCAACGTCTTTGGGTGTCTGTGCTATGTCACTACGGTGGGCCATAGAGATAAAATGGCGCCACGAGCTACTCAATGCATTTTTATAGGCTATCCAACTTTGCAAAATGGATATAGGCTTTATGCACCCTCTACAGGAAATTTCTTTATCAGCAGGGATGTTGTTTTTCATGAAGATGTTTTTCATTTTTCATTAACATCTTTACCTGAAGAAGAGAAGACAAATCGCCAATTCTTATTGGAGGAAGATTCATCAACTGGAGGAACATTTATTATTCCTCCTCCTCCAAGAGAAGTTGATGTCTTGCCTACAACACCTCTTGCAAGTCCTGCTGAAAATTTCATTGAGCAGCCATATATAGAAGAATCGATGCATGAAGAACCAGCACAATTGGAGGATCCTTCAGAAACAACCACTACTGAAGAAGTATCCACCACACCAGAGGAGCCACAGAGGCGTTCTCATCGAATCACTCGACCACCAACTTGGACGAAGGATTATATATGTGGTTCTTCACATTCATCAGGTACTCGATACCCCATCTCTTCTTATGTCTCCTTTGATAGATTGTCGGCAGACCATCTATGTTGCATAAATCGTATTTCCGAAGGTTAAGAACCTTCTAGTTATAATGAAGCCAAAGATGATCCTCGTTGGCAAAGGGCCATGGAATCTGAATTGCATGCATCGATGGAAAACCACACTTGGGATGTTGTCTCCATTCCTGCTCATCGAAAACTTATTGGATGTAAATGGGTATATAAAATAAAATATAGAGCAGATGGTTCTGTAGAAAGATACAAAGCACGGTTGGTGGCAAAGGCTTCACCCGGCGAGAAGGTTTTGATTATCACGAAACCTTTTCTCTGTAGCAAAGGATGTCACGGTTCGTACTTTTTTTGTCTATTGCCGCTCTTCGTGATTGGCCATTATACCAAATGGATGTCCATAATGCTTTCTTACATGGTGATCTGGATGAAAAAATATATATGTAGCTTCCGCCAGGATTACGAGAAGAGGGGGAGTCAAAGGTATGTCGTCTCCGTAAATCTCTTTATGGCTTGAAACAAGCTTCCCGACAGTGGTATGCTAAATTCACAAGTGCACTCTTGGCTGCTGGGTTCAAGCAATCCAAGTATGACTATGCCTTATTCACCTGGACAAAGGTATGTCATCCATTTTTGATGATCTATGTTGATGATATCCTTATCATGGGGAATGATGATTCTTTGTTAAAAAACTTAAAGTATCCGCATTCGACTTTTCATATCAAAGACTTAGGGTCGCCCAAGTATTTTCTTGGAATTGAAATAGCTAGCTCAGATCAAGGCATCTCATTAAGTCGGCAGAAATTTGTGATGGAGATTATATCAGAAGCAGGATTATCAGGTTTAGTCATTCCTATTGAGCAAAATGCTAAACTGACCTCTGTCAGCTATGACACTAGCATATCCTCTTCTTCTGATGATCCTCCATTGCAAGATCCCTCAGGATATCAGAGACTAGTAGGGAAATTGATATATCTCACCATGACTAGGCCGGATATTTGTTATGTAGTACAGACTCTTAGTCAATTTATGCACAGTCCGAAACAGTCTCACATGAATGCAGCCCTGAAGATTGTGAGATACTTGAAGACTTGTCCAGGTTTGGGAATACTTCTTTCCCGAAAGTGTAACATGGAAATGACAACTTATTGCGATGCAGATTATGCCACATGCCCTATGAGTAGAAGGTCTATTACTGGTTTCTGCATTAAATTTGGGGAATCATTACTCTCATGGAAGACAAAGAAACAATCTACTGTATCTTTATCATCGGCTGAAGCTGAATACCAATCCATGGCCAAGACTGTATGTGAAATAGTCTGGTTAAGGGGTCTACTTCTGGATCTCGGAGCTCTTGTTAAAGGGCCAACTTTACTCTTCTGTGATAATGATTCGGCACTCAAGCTTGCAGCAAATCCTGTACTACATGAGAGGACGAAGCATATAGAAGTTGATTGTCATTTCACTCAGGAAAAGATTCAAAAAGGAATTTTCGAGAGAAGAGGAATAAGGACTTCGGAACAGCCTGCTAATATATTCACTAAACCTCTTTGTCAAAGACAACATACATATCTTCTACACAAGCTAGGTGTCTTGGACATATACAAACCACCAGCTTGAGGGGGAGTGTTGGAAGACATGATTTTGTAATCTCTTTTGATAGGAAATCAAATATACTTTAGGATAGAAGAAGATAGGCAAATATAGAATTTCCTTTGTTATTTTTCTTCATTGTAATTAAATATAGAATTACATGTATAGAATCAATCAATGAAAAAAGGAGAAAATTGTTTCTTCGCATCTTCATCTTCTTTTTCTGACAGAGTCTTATAAATTATCGCATTTGCTATTTTCGATCTTTCTTGCTTATACCTACCTAAAAATTAGGCAAATTTAAGAGGCGAAAGTAATCTATGCCTTATAAAATATCGCATGGGCTATTTCCAGTCTTCCTTGCTTATACCAACTTGAAAACGAAGCAATTTTAAGAGGCAAAAATAACATGAGCCTTATAAAATAATGCATCAGCTATTTTCGGTCTTTCTTGCTCATACTCACCTGAAAACTAGGCAAATTTTAAGAGGTGAAAATAATGTGAGCCTAATAAAATATTATATTGTTGCCAAAAACAAATTTGTGCAAATTGTTTATGATGCATATGGTAGCATTTTTGTTTTTGAGAATAATTTATGTTCGGAAACAATTTTTTCTATTTTGTTCTTGGACGGGATTTTGAACATTTGAAAATATTTGGTAATTGCAAAAAATACTTTTGAGCCTAAACATTTGAAAATATCTGCTCGAGCCTCACCTAGCTACCACAGTTTGGGCAAAGCTACTGTTTATAATCTACGTAATTAGCATCGTCTCAATCATTAATTATGAAAACCTTATCTTGAGCCTCCTTAATCAATTGGATTTTTTTTTTTTGTTTGTTTATAACAATAGATATGGGCTTGATTTTTATATTATCTATGAGAAAGAGAAGTAATGAATAAAAAAAAGCAAGATTATAGAAAATCCAATCGGTACTGTAGTTGAATAAAAATTATAAAGTTCTACTTTTCCTTAGATTAAAAAGAAGGAATTTATTTGCCTAAAGAATAAGGGGTGGACCAATCGTGCTACAACGCCAAACAATTGTTCCAATGAACAATTAATGTCATTGTCTCTAAAGTCTCTTTCTTGTTTGATTGAGATTGAAAACAAAATCGATCGTGAATTTGTCATTGTCCGCAGGCCCTTTTCACAGCTCCTTACCAAGGATTTTCTAAGAGTAGGAGATACAAGCAAACCTAGAATGAGACAGCTTCCTTTACTCATGTCATTCTTTCTAGTCTTTCGTTTTTTTTTTTTTTTTTTTTTTTGGCCGAAAAAATTTCATACTTATCTTCACTTCAAAACTCCGGCCCTTTTTTGGTTGCTCGGTGATGTTGTCGGAGATATGCCCACCGTCGTTCGGCAGGCTTGGGCAGAGATTTTTGCTCATTGGACTCGATTCGACTGGATAAGATTTGGGCAAATTTCAAAAATGGCTTTTCATTAAAGCTCCAACTAAGCTTGACTAGACAAACTCAATTCTGACATTTTACGTGGACCCTTTAAATGTCACGGCAAGTCCTGATCTCAAGTCCTATCAAGCCCAATTATGCATGTCGCAAAATTCCATTAGATCCAACCCCGGTCCACTTGCGACTCACCTCTAAAAAGTAAATGTAGATGGCTTTCCACGTACCTTTCTCAATATGGAGTCGTTTCTAGATCAATTTAATGGGTCAACAACGTCATTGAATTCTCCCTGCCTTTCCGGCAAAAAACAGAAAGTGATCTCTCTCCATCGAACCTATGCTTTTCCCGTAGAAAAACACGAACGCATTAGGGTTTTCTTTCTGAACCAAAGAAAAATTAAAAAAAGTTATGAGCCTCAAGGTCCCCCACCAAGCATTCCTCCGCAACTCAGCTTTGCTAATATACCAAGAAAAAGGCCAAAGGGTGAAGAAGCTATAGTCGCGTTGACTTCTCAAGGCCCATATGTTCTCGAAAGAATAATTTTGCACGAGCAAATCGTTGGTGCTCGACTCATGAATTCTCTATGGTTTTTGAGTTCCCGTCCGGCGATTCGGATTAGGAGAGGCCAAGGAAGACACGGCAAAAGTAAAAATTTGGTAGTTGTTGGGAGCTCTTAGTCGGCAAAGATAGAGAGTTCAACGAGATGACTAAACAATCGCCAGCGACTAGGACAAAGAGAAATTACTGAGTTTCGAGACATGGGGATCGATGAATAAAGCTCGGTTTGATCAACAATAGGGCCTCGGAAATGGGTCCGATAATCTCGGGTGCAATTCGCTCGGGTATGCTGATAATGTCCTCCGGAGATCATGTTGCAATAGAGCCGTAGATGACGGAGGCCATTGAATACGAAGGATGGGCTGTCGTAAGCATCGGGAAGTGGAGCCAGGAGCCGCAGAAGCAAACCGTCGTCGTTGGGTTTGCTCGGTAATCATTCGTAAATGGACGTCGGTGAATTTTAAGAGTCGGGTCGTATATATTTGCTTTTCTCCTTTTTTAAACCGTTGGCGATGATCAATAGTAATAGAAATATCGATATGGGATTTGTAACGTGACGTGGACTGGTCAACCAATCAATGAACGAGCATCAGCAGCGCTGTGGCGAGGCCCTCGTAGTCAATGAACGGTCTTGACATCATGACAATGCATGCCTTCAGAAAAGCAGAAGAGACAAGTGTTTACTGATGGGCCCCACTTTCACCTGTTCCCGCCCTCCTAAATTAACCAATCCGCAACCGCAACGGGAGGCCCACCTGCAGACTCGGACCCATGAACCGCGCGACACTTTAACCCGAGGAGTAGGAGACTGAACCCCACCCACCATCATCGTGCCCTGCATCTCCGCAATGGCGACTTCGGCGAAGAAACCCGCCCCGTCCTCGCCGGAGATGCCCTGGAAGACCCGCGTCGCCGTCGCCGTCATCGGCCGCGTCACCGACCTCTGCTGCCGCTCCGACGGCACCGTCAACCGACGCCTCCTCGGCTTCCTCAACTTCAAGTCCCCTCCCAACCCCGACCCCGTCCGCGGCGTCTCCTCCTCCGACGTCACCGTCGACCCCTCCCCGCCCCCTCTGGTTCCGCGTCTTCGCCCCCTCCGCCCCGGCCTCCCCGCTGCTTCCCTCCCCGTCCTCGTCTTCTTCCACGGCGGCGGCTTCTGCTACCTCGGCGCCGCCTCCTCGGCCTACGACGCCGTCTGCCGCCGCTTCGCCCGCAAGCTCCCCGCCGTCGTCGTCTCCGTCGACTACCGCCTCGCCCCCGAGCACCGCTTCCCCTCCCAGTACGACGATGGCTTCGACGTCCTGCGCTTCCTCGACGAGAACCCCTCCGCCCTGCCCCCGTCGCCGACGTCTCCAAGTGCTTCCTCGCCGGGGACAGCGCCGGGGCCAATATCGCGCACCACGTGGCTGTGAGGGCCTCCCTGCCGGGCGGAAGCTCGCGAGGTCCGATTGGTGGGGCTGGTGGCGATCCAGCCCTTCTTCGGGGGCGCGGAGCGGACGGAATCGGAGATCCGGCTGACGGGAGCGCCGCTGGTGTCGGTGCCCCGGACGGACTGGTGCTGGGGCGTTCTTGCCGGAGGGCGGACCGGGATCACTGGGCGGTGAACGTGAGCGGGCCGAACGCGGCGGACGTGGCGGGGCTGGAGGAATTCCCGGCGACGGTGGTGTTCGTCGGGGGTTCGACCCACTGAGGGACTGGCAGAAGAGGTACTGCGAGTGGCTGAGGAAGTCCGGCAAGGCGGCGGAGCTGGTGGAGTTCCCGACCATGTTCCACGCCTTCTACATATTCCCGGAGGTGGCCCAGTCCACCCAGTTGATCCTCAAGGTCAAGGATTTCGTCCACAACCTCCTCTCCACAGAATAAATCTTTGTTAATCTATTCAGAAATCATTGCTAGGAGTTGTGTTATTTAAGGTCGAGGCTATAGGTTCCCAACCTGAAACCAGGAAACCGACCTCTAAAATTTAGAACCAGGAACCAGATCGGGCGGTTCGAGGGCGGCTGGTTCCTGTCAGGTTTCCGGTGGCAGAAAAGCATAGGTCTTAGGACTACTTGTTTTTCTATGTATGGTCTGCCTGGGCACCAATGGCGATGTAATAAACCAGAATTTGTTTTGTTGGATGATGCAGTGGTTTGACCTCTCGTCAGCTCCCTTTTTGCTTATGCCAACAATTACCCTCCTTTAATCCGTCACTAATTTTACAAAATTAATTTTAGATGTAAAATTCCAGTAGCACAAATGTTCTTCCTCACTTGAGTCGGTCGCCATGGAGGTGCACGATATTTGATTTGAATGGACGATTATGGTGCGGCATGCTCCCGGGCGTGCTTGCCGGAATATGTCATCACGTTGAGGGCAAACTTTGCATTACTCTAATCATGCATGAGAATTCCCCTGTTTTCACTTGTTCTCCTCTTTGATTAGACGAAACGAAGTTTGAATGAATATACTCATGAATCCGAAGCCCTTGCTTTGTCCTGGGTTTCCATCAAAGCTAGCCCTGAAAATCGACTCGACCCTGTGTGTTACCCGAATTGATGGTGAAGCAAGAGGACAGCACGGATTCGATCGAGATGCACAGAGTTTTTTTTGGACAAATTGATGATCCACTTTTTTTTTTCACCGCCAGCCGAGTGTTACCTAAGAACCATCATCTGGCTATACCTTCCGGGGAATGCTTTCGCATGGACCGCCAGGCTGGCATCACGGCCGTTGGCCATCAGGCCTGGTGTCCTGCTCCTTTCGGAGTCTGGTGAAGCACCACTAGGGTAGGAATCTTTCTCGAGCCCCTATCCTAACTCTACCCAATCTTTCCTAGGAGTCATTATTTCCTACTTCCCCACGGGGTTAAATTCCCTGGGGACCGCTCTCAGGCTGGCGTGAGCCTTTTAAGGACCTACTTAGGTCTAAGAGTCTTATCTGATGGACTTTTTTTTTTTCTGGCTGAATAAAGGGTCTTTTAGCATGTTGGATGCGGACAAAGATGATGAGACTAGAGATAGGCTCAGTGAATGGATACTGATCCGGTTTCAGCAGCAACAATTTCTCCTTGAAAAACTCCGCAAACTCGACCATAATTGTGAATGATCGATTTTAAACACTGTTTTCAATTAAATAATTTGGGCTTTTCGTCGACGTCTATAGCACTATTCTCGAGCTGATCACTCATGAGATAACTTGACTAATCGGGAAAGTTATTAAAAAATTTTGATGCAACAGACTTGAGAATTTGACTAGGAATCGACTGCTCGACCATGTTAGTCTACAAGGATTAGTTCGGCACGTCGAAAATCTATCAGAAATCGGAAATAGGTCAATTCGATAGAGACAAAATTAGGATTGGGTGATTCCAACTAATTATAAATTTCTCGTCGATCGACACTAAACCGATCTTTTTGTTGTTTTGGTACCCTATGCTCGTAATTGAAATCTCGAGATTTTTCACGACAATCGAGAGTCACCAATGCGTCGAAAATATACATCGTGGCTCAAGAATACTCGACCACGGGTCAGTACACCAAAAGTTCCCAAAAACTAACCGATAGTTTAAGTTGCGCTAAAAATCACATTTTGACTGAAATTAACCAAGGAAATGATGTCGATTATAGAAATTAAGAATTGTCACGTGTCACAATTCATCCCAAGACATTATTGCGTCTTCTCAAAATTTATTGATGATGGGAATTTTTCACGAAATATGCAAGATCAACAAATTAAAATAGCAAAGGAATTGCCATATTTTAAGTAGGATTTTAAGACCTTTAATGTGAAACAATTTAAGAGGTATTATAAGTGGTTACTAAAGGACTTGACCCTATTGAATTGGATGTTAGATTGGTAATTAAATAAAGAAGAGAAGTCTTCTCAAAAAGGAAATTCGTATGAATCCCTCTCTCCTACAATTTCACCTCAATTTTCTTGACATTTAAAGGAGATTGACTTGGAAAGACAGAGGGACCACTTGATAGGGAAAGGAACTCAATCTCCATGGGAAAAAGTCACGAGAATCAACTTCAAAATTCGGATTCAGCAGTTCACATGGATTCCAACATTTTCTTTCATCTCAATTGGAAGAAACAACGTTGGAAAAACTTTGTGGGACCTATGATGGTGATGGGTGGCCAAAATTTCCATGGAAAATTAGGCCAAAAACTGAAGGAAACTTCAATGAAACTTCCCAAGCAATTTCCACTCTCATTTCCCACCCTTTTCTCACACATGGAAGTCTCTGCTGTATTTTACACAACAACTTCCACCTTTCCCTTTCTTCCTCTTATTTTATTCTTTTCCTTTGTCTCTTTCAACGTACAAACCATTGCTTTATCTTCCCTTAAACGTGATACTTCCATTTATGCTCCCTCTTGAATGACAAACTGAAAACTAAGAGACAAAACAAAACAAGGCGTGAACGTGACATTACCAAAAATTCTTGGACCCACATAAACGTCGGCCGCCTACCACCATGGTTTCATATATAAGTCGTATAGTTTCAGTGAGGAAAAACTCCCCTCACCCGCACAAGAACCGCACAACCGACCAAACTCCATATTTAGTTTCCTCTACCGAAAAATTTATAAGTTTGTGTGTTGCTGTTGCCATCATACCACAGCACAATCTGCTGCGGTTTCAGCTCAACACCATCACCAAGAGAATCAAGGCTGGTCTCTATGTTGCTGTCCAACCACCAACAAGAGCCGCCGTTAGCTGTGATTAGGTGAGTTGTCTTCTAAATCTGGACTAGGGGTTGAGTACCTCTATTAGGAATTTGTACAAGTTAAAAATATGTAGATGACGTTATATATGGATAGATGTTGGTTAGGAACGTTATAATAGACATAGAAAAGCTTAGATAAGGTTTAGAGAGCAAAACAAAAGTCGTGGTGGAATATTCGAACTAGAACAATAGCTGATTACTGAAACAGTTTCTAGAACGTGTATGTTTTGCTAATTTTGTAGACAACTTTGTGTTGCGATTTTGAAAGGATTTTATTATGAAGAAATGTTTTGAACATCTTAAATAATAACATATATTTTTCTCTTAATTTTTAGAAATTTAAAAGATGACGATTTTAATGAGGTCATCCTCATAACAGTAATCGGACAGTTTTGTAACCCATGACCTATTATGATTCTGAGGGCTGTTAATAACCTTTAGAGGTCGAATTTCCAATCGGTTCCTTCATGAAAGTTGTTCGTTATAACTTTTAGTTTAACATACTTAAATTTCAAGTCAAACGAAGCAGATTTCGACCCAAAAACGAACTAATTTCGATAGGTTTGGCTCTTTGGAACTGGACCCGATTTTTGTGATGGATAGAAAGAATTTCTGGGCCGAATCCAGAAGGATCTGGATATCGGTGTCTTCATGAAAAATGTTTGTTTATATGTTTTCTAACATGTGTCCAAATTTGAGAATTTTTCGAGCTCATACGAGTGGGATTCTGATTTCGAATTTGGGGGAGCGTAAGAATGTATGGTTTTTTTGAAGTATTCTTGCTACAAAATTGCTCAATTGATACTGTGGATGCTGTATATAATTGATTATTGAAATGTGACATCGATCATACGCATTCACGATATGATTCCGTCACGTGCCTTTGAGCCGGACGATGCTCCTTGGGAATGCCCACGTCAACGGATGCCGGTCGCAATGGATGGAAATTTGGACCGATGCTCCTATATGGAATGCCATTTAGATGTAGACGATGCCGCGCTCGACGGTGCAAGGCGATGCCCAGTGATGCCGGAAGATTGTTATCTGTGTGCATTGAAATCAATTGTGACACATAAATGGGTGAAAGTGAGGGACCTAATTAAAAGACGGAACTGTGTGGTGCGGTATGGGACGTACTACAATGGTTTAGTCTGATAATTGGGGCCCGTGCAATTATGTGACATTTATGTTCTTACATATGTATACGTTAAAAATATTCTAATGATATATGATCTCAATATTTTATGCATGATTTGATTTACACTAACATGCAAGAAAGCACTAGTATTAAGAAAATATGAGAAACGTAATTAGATTGCATGCAGGATGTACCCTTCTCCTAATCTGGAATTAGGGATTTACTCGCTGAGATGTGATCTCACCCCTTAATGGGCTAACATTTTCAGGTCCCTAAATGGAGAAAGGCTGGATCGTGTACAGCCGGTCGCGATAAAGGAGGAATAGGACTCTCGCTATCTCCTTCCAAGTAATGACGGGTTTTCCGTCAAGACTGGATGTAGGGTGACAGCTCACCCCCGAGATATTGAGAAGTATGGTATTGTAGTAGTAAACCCAAGTTTTATAAATAGAAGCTTAGTTAATGGGTAATCAAAGTTAAACTGATCTATTTACATAAATGCGATAATGTTGTAAGTGTGGTTTGTGAAAAATAATATCCTACATTTCTATCCCACTATTTTGTTGTATGGAGATTGTTTTACGTTTCCGCATATGCAAAATAAATGAATGGGTCGACAACAATTCATGGGATGTTGCAAATTTAAAATCGACCATTAAGGGATGTGCATGTGCCGGGGTTGGTCGTGACAATAATCATCTCTCCACAAAACAAATCTTTTTAATCTATTGAGAAATCATGGCTAGGAAATGTGTTGTTTAGAGTCGGGGCAATCGGATCCTGACCTGAAACCTGGAAACCAACCTCCAAAGATTAGAATCAGGAAACGGATCGGGTGGTTCTAGGGCAGCCGGTTTCGGTTAGATTTTTTTGTATTTTTTCGTTATGGCCAACATGGGCACCGATGGCGATTGAATAAACTAGAGTTTGTTTTGTCAGATGATGTGGTGGTTTGACTTCCCGTTTGTTTTGTCAGATGATGTGGTGGTTTGACTTCCCGTCAGCTCCCTTTTTTCTCATGCCACCAATTACCCTCCTCTAATCCATCATTAATTTCGTAAAATTACTTTGAGATGTAATTCCAGGAGCACGGCATTCTCGTTCACCCGAGTCAGATCGCCGTGGAGGTGCCCAATAATTGACTTGAATGGACGAATATGGCGCGGCGTGCTCTCGGGCGCGCCCACCCGAGAGAATTCCCTGCTTTCACTTGTGTTCCTCTTTGATTAAACGAAATGAATTGCTGAGTCAATTGTCGTGAACATGTGAATGCCTTGCCTTGGCCTGGGTTTCATCAAACTAGCCCCGAAGATCGACTCAGACTCCGTGTGTAACCCGAATTAATGGTGAAGCAAAGGGCGGCACGGAATAAATGGCGCAGAGCGATTTTCCCGACAAATTGATGATCTATGAGGCGGTTGGAATTTGTTGGCTGACTATAAAGGGTCTTTTAGCATGTTGTATGCAGACAAAGATGATACTTTGGTTTCAGCTGCAGCAATTTCTCCACAAAAGCTCCGAGAATCCAGAGCTGATTCAACTTTTGCCTGAACCAGCCTGCACGCTGTTGTCTTTCGATCCCTTCTCATGGGGAGATGAGGGCTTCGAATTCCCACTTTTTAGAGGTTCGGGTAGGGACGATTTAATTTCATGTGTGAGTTTCAACTCCCACGCTCTGCTAGGAGGTTAAGCAAAAGCAAAAAGTTTGAGTGAAAAATAGAGTAGAAATACGGTAAGACCAATCATATAACAAAAAAAAAAAAAAGAGCAAAAAACTCCCCATATCCAGAATGTTTCTAGCAAACAGATGGTAGTCACTGAGAAAACCATGAGAACGAAGATTGATTAAGCAAGCGATCTCTTCATTTCCAAATGCAAGCCATCCCCCTATTTCCTAACAAAGAACGGAACAGCAAAGTCAAATAAAGAACTGGAAAGAACATTTTAATTGAATTCTTATAGGGATTAGAACACTGTTGCAACGTAACGTACGGATTATTAGGTTGTGAAGGAATAGATGGAAATGGCTATTTTCAATTTCCAATTGATAACCGGGGGTTCGCCGTGGCCACCTTCCGGCATGGAAGGGGAGGTGCGGGGTTAATCCGCCTCTCGGGGGTAGGGACGCGTAAGTTTGAGAGTGGGTTGCGACTCCCACGCCCGAGGCGGGCGCAGTCGCAGTGAGTGTAGAGTAGGAATAGAGTAGAGATCGAAAAAAAAAAAAAAAAAAAAAAAAAATTTCCAATTCAATTAATGCGGTTGCTATTACATTGAGTTGCAAAAAGTTATAGAAAATAACACTTTAAATAAGCTTAAAAGGAAAGAGGATCAGAGTATTTTCGGAAAAGTTATTACAACTCGATCGTGACGGGTGATATATAAAGTCTAGTTATCTGGGCTATAGCTATTAATGTGAACAAACGCTCTCAGAGGGAAGTAGTAGTCATTAATTGATGCAGCCGGAAGTGCAAGTAATTGATGGTAGATGAGAACCTATGAGTCAACTTATTCAGTTTGGCTCACGGTTGTTGACCTAAACTCGGAAGCTGTTGTCCTAGCGTCGATAGACCTGATTGACGGTTGGGTGGCCAGCTAGGCGTGCCCAAATCTCGTGCAGCTGAGATGGGCCAGACCAAGCCCAATTATATATGTACATAGACATATCGATCGAGATGCGCATGTTTATTTTCCTCACAAATTGATGATCTATGAAGCACTTGGAATCCGTTGTACTTTTTCTTTGGCTGACAATAAAGGGTCTTTTAGCATGTTGTACGCAGACAAAAGATGATAATACCAGAGATGGGTTCAGTGACTGGGTACTGATTAGGTTTCAGCTGCGGCAATTTCTACCTGAAAACTACGCAAACCTGGAGCTGCTTCACCATTGCCCGAGCCAACCTGCACGCTGTTGTCTTTCGATCGATTTCTACTTCACATTCTAGAAAAGACAACCATTGGTAAAAGAGCTAATTTTGTAAAAGCCAAAACTTCTTATAACCAGAATGATCTACGCGACCACAGCTAATCTAATGTACAAAGCAGGTTCTCCTACATGATCATCAGCAACATAGATGAATCCCTCGCGCATGTCCCTAGTTTGTATATAATAGGAAGCAAATTCTCTGTACAGCAACTCAAGCCGGTCTTGTTTTTGATTTTCTGTTTGATGAGACTTCTCCCAATTCAGGAATGCAATCCCTGCACATGATACTCAAGACAATAAGGATCAAAGGCCTGAACACTCCGTTTGCCCATCAGCAAATTTTCTTCAGTTGCTCTGTGCCTGTTCTGTCAAAATAGAGAGAAATCTGGGAATGTGAATTCGCTCGTTTTAATGCCCACCCGATCTCCAAATTAAACCCTCTTGCTGTCCATAGCTTCCTTGAGTTTTCTTCCAAGTGCATATGCCAGCGGTGGCGGAACAGCATTACCAATCTGCCTGTGCCTGTGCTGAATGTGTCCAGCAAACAGATAGGAGTCACGGAAGCCCTGCATTGACAATACATTAAAATTAGACATTCATACAGCTACCATTAAGAGTAAATAACTGCCTTTTGGTATGCATGATTCCATCAACTACCATCGCAAGTAACATATGCAGAAGTAGTAATGCCATATAGCAGTTCAAAGAGTCGAAGTACTACAGTGTGAACCATTACCTAAGTGAAAAGTCACCTTTAATGCAAGCTCTTGCCTAATTGAGAATAGAATTATGGTCTATTAGACTGTAATTCACCTTTAATGCAATCTCTTGCCTAATTGAGAATAGAATTATGGTCTATTAGACTGTAATCCATGGTCTAAAATACAATGCAATTCATACAGAACATTTTTTGACTAGGTGTGAACAGGATACCTGCAAGAATCATACAATAATGAGAATTCATATACGATCAAATTAGATCCATAGTCAGGGCACAATTCCCAACAAGATGCTATTCAAGGTCTTAATGGTTTTGTCATTTTAGTAGTAGGGCAATCTTGTCGCGAATTTATTACTCCAGAGTCTGAACATCCAAATCATATTCAATTCTAGATTCAGTTCACTGATTGAACAGCCTGCGCAACTTGTTTGCCATGCCAAACCTATTGAACCAGATGCCCTTAACCCTTGCTAACTTGCTGAAGGAGAAGTTCTTTCTCAATAAACGTTCAAAAGAATGAAGATATAGCTTATGAATTTACATCACCAAAATCCTCGACAAAATCACCCCAGAATCAAACAGGAAGTCACACAAGTAGACAGAGAGGAGGGAGATGAGAAAATTACAATTTGAGAAGTTCAAGTTTCATCCATCAGCAAAAATTAGTTTGTCATTAGGAAAATACATAGCACATCATCCGCATTGAATTCAATATTAATTATTTATCTCTGCAAGCCTCTGTAATTTGTTAGTTTATGCAGTTCACAATTCTGGTAACTAGCATTCCACTGGACGATTTAGATGATAACTTGACAATCATAAATCTAAGATATAAAGAATAAAACAGAAGCAAATTAGCATTGGCTACCCAAAGTACATAAAAGTGATAAGGGAAAGGAGTGTCACCCTTTTTAAACCCATGCATCAATCAATTTTTGCGTTGAGTGAGATTGAACAATCTCTGTAAATTTGGTTCAAAGCTCAATATATACTTACCTTTTACCAAAAAAAAAAAAAAAAACAATCTCTGTGGATTGTTAAATTTGTCCTTAATTCCACATTCCACTGTGGTGTTTACATAAAATGGTTCCTTTTATGCAGTCCCCTTTCAAGTAACATTAACAAGACAACTCAGTTTTGTATCCATACACCAGATACCAGACAGATTCCAACATTAGCAAAGGAGGGTAACAATCCATTCAAGGAGGTGAAAAAAGCTGCAAATCAGAAAAGCATGATATGTTTCTCTTACTTCATCCAAATCAGCAGACACTGAAGCTATACATGATCCCTTTTTGTACTTCAAACTACATCATAATCCTTGCTCCAAGTCAAGGAAAGGAAGATGATAATAGACATGAGAGGCAATGCAGAGAGAAGAAATTGACTTTTTTACCTGAGATCTGGCACATTCACGAACTGTAAGAATCCTGTCCTGATCAGGGTGAAAACACATCCCAACCTTTCCCATTGGCTGAGGATCTGTGATGGAAGTTGGAAAGTTCCCCTCCCAGTCCAATCTTCCAAACAGCCCCTTCCACTGGTTGTGCCGATTAGCTGTATTTGGAAGGCACCATGGTATCAAATCAACAACTTGTCCATTTGACAATTTAACCTGCATTTAATTAGAGGACAATAAACAGTTGAATATTAGTTGCATCACGCATAGCATATTATTTATCATAGCCACCAAAAAAAAATTTTAAAAAATTGGTATCTACCTTTTCTTCCGGAAGGTCACGCCAATCAGCACCTGGCCGCTTTGGAATTTTCTGACATCTGATTAAATTCAGCTCGTTCATTTCTTTAGATATATGATCAGTCAAAACTGCCATGTTTCCTCTTATTTTCTTCTGGAACCATGAGACAGGATCATTTTGATACTGCACAGAGGAAAAGTATATAGCAAGGTTAACCTATCTGGTAAGATTTGACACAACATTCTTAATCTGCAATATTACCTCCATATTTATCTGAGATGCTCCATTTATTACAGCTGGTAGATCTCCAATTGTATCCCTGACAGTCATTGCACGGAAAGGAGCTCCATTGGCAGTGCTTCGAACAGCAGCATACTGCAAATTCTCTGACAATGTGATTTTCAGCTCAGGAGCAGCAAAGACATGCATGGGCTCTGGCCACTCTGGAAGAACGTCTTCTGGAGAGGCTGCCCATATGAATGCTCTCTTCGAGACTGAGAAACTCCATATGCTCCAGCCTCCAGAATGCCAAACCTCACCTAAAAAGATAATGTGTATGCATGCACATTAATGTCTCTCTGGAACAAATATTCATGTGCAAAAGTTAACAAATCTTTCAGAAAAATGAAAAAGAAAAGAAATTCTCTGACAGCTATTTGCCTTTTCAGCAGACTACCAAGATTCTACCTGATACCCCATCTCAAGGAGGGATGCGAGAGTCAAGCGAAATGTTTGCCCTTTATTGAAGGACACAAAATTCCTCACATTCTCCAAGAGGAAGTATCTGGGCCTAAAGTAATCAGCAAATGATAAGAATGCTAGTATCATCTCGCATTGAACTTTACTCCATGTGCTTTGGTTGAATCTATTCATTCCAGAAAAACCCTGGTAGGAACATTAATTGGTCTCAGCATGCGTCTGAGTCATGATAACAAACCATAGAGAGTAGGGATAGCATGCAGGAAAGATAAAGATAACCTGACAGGGAGGTCCTCCATTGATAAAATCTACTTGCCCCGGCAAAGGTAAGTTACTTTTCTCCTTCTCATCTAAAGATGCTGCGAGCTCTGCTGCTTCAGGGGTTGAAATGCAGTCATCAATGTCCCCACACTTTTGCATTATGGCCCTGCATTAGCATTCTCTTCAAGCTCAGAACAGTTACAATTGGATGGTTCCTTGGTTGTATGAGAGAAAAAACTTCCTAAAGATTGTGCCTACCTCAGGATTACATTACAGTTATTGACAAACATCAACGACTCTGGATGATTGAGCTTGAATGCATCTGCAGCAGGCTCTTCATACTCTATTGCCCATTTTGTGGTCGAAATTCCTGCATATTGGAGATTTCCCAAGTCAGAATAGACAAGTCACTGCTGACTTGTGCATAGACAAGTAAGATGATCACCAAAAGCTATGAAGAGAAGTTACCGGATCGTTGCAGTCCCTCTGATAAGCCTCCACAACCAGCAAAAATGTCTAATGTGGCCAAATTGTTCCCTTGAGATGTTTCCCTCTGTTTCTCCGATTCCAAATCAGTCTCTCCTTCCTTGGACTTCCCTTTTCTCTTTCTAGATGCAGCATCAGTATCCAATCCGACCCGAATACTTGAGTTTAATGTGACTTGGCAACTATCAACAAAGAATAGAGAGAATTATTATCTTGCGCCTCCACCTTTTACTTACTTACAGGATCCATCATGCCAACCCAAGAAAAGGAAAAGGAATAAAGGGAAAGTCCATAATCACAATTGATGTTGCTACAATCATGGGACTTATGATTCAGATTGTACAAATTCTATTAGATTCATATACAAGTCCATTCTACCCAAATTGTGTAATTATCATGCAATAAGGTCAGGATATTGTCATGATTTGTTTCTCATTCAAGTTTCAATTGATGGTTAATTAATTCTAGAATTAGCCAAATAAACCTCTATTAGGTCTAACTTTTATTGCCTACCTAAGATTTGATGTTTTAAAGACTCAAGAACTAAACTCATCATTATCCTAAGTTAAGCATCTTTAGTTTAAGATTGAACAGTGTACTTGAGGCTGAAACCTTATTTTGGTTACGTTTGAACACAAAGAGATACCATAGACATGCTAACCATCAAAGGGAAAAAAAATGGAGAATTGACCATTCTCTGCTTTATATTTATACACTATTGTCAGAGTTCAATTTAACAACAATTGCATCTAATAAGATCAATGGAAGGGGGATGAAATGAACACAGCTGCTTCATCAAGGAAGGGATGGGTACTTCTACAGAACTGAAAGCACATTTGATCACTTCATTTTAGGGAGTATATAAATTGACCATCGGTATGCCAGGGTCTTATCAATTAGACAGTGTAATCATGATATGCGATCCTTTTAAATAATACCTTATCGTCTAATCAATTCTCCAAATTAATACCTAATTCAGTAAGCTACTCTACCTCTTCAATCCATTGAAGCTGTTGCGAATCTTATCATTTACCATGAATTAGATTCATGGTACAAACAATGCATCTTTTGATTCACGATTGGAACCTTAAATCGATCAATGCCCAAAAAAAAAAAAAAAAAAAAAAACTTAACTTGACCACTATGATTGTGATTACTACTTCAATTTTATAGAAATGAAACAGGTAAAGGACACTCCCGCTAAACACCCCGTATTAGTTCTTTTATATTACAAAATGAATCAAAGTTGCTGGGGAGAATCTAGGAGAAAGGCAAATTACCTGCTTGAGTGATCCTTTTGAAGGATCATATAGATGTTCACAGTAGAAAACATGCTGAAACATCATTGGAGAATCACAAGATGGGATGTCACTCCTCTTCCTTACCTCACACTTGCCTTCAATGCTCTCAATATTCAATATTTGCATTTCCTCACTATAGTAGACCTACAATCAACAATTACGAATTTAAATGTGTTCTTAAACAGCAAGAGTACCTTATAATAGTAGAAATGCAAATCAAATGGTGAAATCAAGAATTTAACATGTAAGAGGTTTGACAACTATAAAGGGACCAAGGATACACCTCCTGGATATCAGAACAATATGCCTTCTCAGTTGAGATATCCTCCGGTCGGTAAAATCTCCGGACTTTCATTTGAGTAGAGTTTGCCTCATTTTTCTTGGACTCTTTGGGACAGATTATTTCCAGAAGTTGGCATACTACGTAAGCCTTCAGGCCCACATTTCTCCCACTCTTGAAAGTTCCGGTCTCTACTCTTTCCTCAGTGAAGAAATGGGGGCTTATGTAGACATAATCATGAACAAGATAGTCAACCCCATTGTAGATGAAACCATTCTTCGATGAATTCAATTTGAAAGTTCCCTTCTCGTTTTCAACTTCCCTCACTTTACATGAGTGGCAAACTCTGACCCAAGACCCATTGTATCCCGAGAAAGACTAAAGAATGCACCTCTCTCAGGCCAATACAAGCTTTTACAGTAATACTCAAGTGGCAATCCTTTCTTCTTTCTCTCTTCTGCTTTTGTCCGCTCGATCATATCAGCATCAGCATCACTTTTCCTATATTGGTATCCCCAAGGTCTTGAACGAATATGTACCACAACAGTTTGTTTTATATCCGCTAGTGCAATGTTTGAGCACTCATTCACCAGAAATACCTCTCTCTCATTAGCAGCATTTCCGAGGATGGTTTGAGTTCCTCGCTTCATCATTCGTCCATGGCACATTTTGCTTCCTCTTGATGTTTCAAACATGTATTCCACATAATACAGCATAGGAAGCTCATCTAAATCCTCGATTTCCAAGGCTACTGCATCTCCTACAGCAATTGTTTCACCATGGACAACAGCTTGTCTATACAGAGCTTCACCTGAAGATGTCTGACCCATGGACTCCCCATGCCATCTTACTTCTTTATGTGTAGAGGAAGGCTTACTTCGCCTAGGTGCGGAACCAGTTTTCGGACTTTCCTCTGGATTTACTGATATGTCTTCATTCTCATCCTCTTCATTCTCCTCTTGCTCCTCAATGTCATCCTCCTCTTTTGCATCTGTGCCTGTTCCCTCTTTTATTTCCTCTGGTGAGTAGTTGGAGTAATACTCACCCCATATTCTAGTGATAAGCCTGGTTGTTGTCGCCTTCATGGCCTTTCTCTTGGGTAAAACAGGTCCCATAGCTCCCCTTGGATTTAAGTTTGGCAGGTTCTTCAGCAAAATCTTCTTCTTCTTCACAAGCCACTTGGTGTGGTGTCTCTCCTCCATTTTCTTTGAAAGACCAACCACAAAGGAACACTTCTTGATCTTTTCATCAGGATATACTGCAAACAGTTGCAGTATTATTTGACCGTGCACCACCACATACCTTTCAACAGCTGCTGGATTAGAAGAAATATAAGCCAGATGAGAATTGTCAAACTCTGAGACTTTCTTGATGACATCTGCAAATGAAAGTTTTGATACTCGGCTTTGCTCCTTCAGCATTGTAATTATGCTTATTCCAACCCTTGCTGTCTTAAGTACAGGAGTATACCATGAAGCATACTGCTTTGATGGTTTCCGAGTCTGTACCTGAATATACAGAGACAAATCAAACCCTCATCAGTCCGCTTTCCAAAGGATTTCAACATTTAGAGAAAACAAAATCATCATACTCTCTTCATTGACACAAAAGTATATTCTTAGGTCAAAAGTACGTTGTTCTATGCAATGCCAACAAATTTGATGGACTCATAGGTTCAATGCTCAGGTGACGTAAAACACGTATTTGCACTTTTTGACTATCTAGGCAAGGTAAGCACACTCAAGTGCGATTCCCGCCAAGCACAGAGACAAACACCTGCCAATTTCATTTACCTCACTAAGTAGACATGATATAGCTAGGCCGTTTCACAATACCATTAACTTAATTGAAATCTAGTCAGGAAAGGGGCAAATACCCAAAACAGAAGAAGCTTAGAATATTTCTTAATAGATCAAAAACCTAGTCTAGCATATTTCAATGCTCGAAGTCTCTATCTAGAGATGCACTTAGAATGACGTCAATTATGCATATCCTAGCCTTTTATATTCTTTTTAACTCTGTTTATGTTTTCACACTAGGTAGTTGGCCTAGTGGCATGGGTTCTGGGGGTTCAGGGACACAAGAGAGGTTCGATCCTTGACGCCCGCACTGGAATGCAGCGCAAAACTTACCTATCAAACAGAAAATTGTTTAATTCATACTTTACATGATGCTTTCAATTTAACCATATCTGGCCCCATTTTACATATATCCATCATAGCCAAATTGCCAAAAAAAGGGGACCGATATATTATCTTATTTTAAATAACATGATGTCCATACTATAGAATCAAATGCTAAGTTGAAGTACGCAATCAAAACATATTCCATATGTCATGACAGAAATAGATTCTCCGGAGTGTAGCATTTATGTCAGTAGATACTTATTCACTCTTTAATATCTGCTTTTATCTGAGTGGCTCTTTCAATTTTCGGATTTCATAAATTATGAAAATGGAAACAAATCTCGCCTATCTCATTACGTGCACGTGTCATGCATATGCTTTTGCCTCGATCTTGGCAGGTGCACTCTAAATTTGCATTCATGTGACTTCATTAAGTACATGCAAACCTGAAATCAAGTGCACAAAAAGTACTGGAAAGACGAGCAGAATATTTTAGCAGCAAAGTACCAAGCCATATCTGTTCGAATCGATATGAAAACCATTGATGATCCGAATTCAATCATCCATTCCTTTATTGCGCTCAGGTAGATAGGCATTCCATCCACGTGCTGGGCTCCAGAACCAAGCGGGAAGATTGATTGGTGTCCGTTTCAAGACAGAATCCACTTCCGTCATCAGCAGTCATTGTGCCAGATCCAAAGATTGTAACGTCAATATCATCGCAGGATTTCATTGGAAGAAGCTCCAGAGATATCAATCTAGAGTCAGAGTCATAAAGTGACCAATTATGAAGCATACTTCTTGGGAGATCATCAATGTCAACCATATCAAGTTCACTGTCGAAGACTATAAATTCATCTGTTTCCTGCTCATCATTCTTGTAATAAGCAGGTAAAGGGTAATCATTTGCTATTTCATCTTCATTAATCTTGATGTAAAATTTGGATGATCCAGAAGCTGAACCCTGGTTCTTTTTCTGTTTCCTTGATTGCCAGTATTCTTCTTCTTGCAACAATTTAGCCAATTTCACGTCCTCATCTTCCTCAGCCCCTCCAGCAGATGAACCATACTGAGCTGCTGCCTCTCCATCTATAGATCTTGAACCAATGACTATGCCTTTACCAGAAGATGCCGATTTCGCCTGTGCAAAATTGCCATGCTTATTACACTCATCTCTAAGAGCAGCTAGAGCAGGCAATTCTATAAACATACGATCACTTTTGAAGTCTCATCCAAGCCTATCAGTTGGTTGTAGATGAAGTCGCCCTGAGAAATAAGAAAATCTTTGATCGATGATCCGTTGGAAAAGCTCTTACTTCCACTCATTGCACGTATCACCCCAGCGAGCAACTCATCAAGACCGCAGTCAGGATCTCCTCCAGAAGATTTGGAGAGCTTCTTGTAGACCTCCATGCAAGCACGGGCTTTTTCTAGAAAGTGATCGTAATATTTCTTGTAGCTAGCTGCGGTTTGAGGCAGTCGTAATCAGCAATATCAGTCGAAAGCCATATCACCGGCGACCCTTCTTCGTAACCGGATATAGACCATGATTCAATTCGTCCAAACCCTTCGCACCTTACAGCATTCTCTTTGTCTTTCTCCTTTTCAGCGCTTACCTCGAGAGGCAAAATCAGACCCGAGATAAACAGATCATCAACTTCCAACATCTCAAGGGGCTGCAGGACTCCCTCTTCATTGTACAAAATGAACTCAGTGAGTCTCCGATTTGGCCGACCCTCTTCTCTCCCAGCAGTAAGGCCAATCGCCAGAATCTCTTCATCAGCTAACTTTGCTTTCTTTGTCTCGATCAGAGACGATTTGTCATCGATAAGCACGGACTTTTCCTTGAAATCCGTGCATGCAGCAGCCAGCTTCGGCATCTTGCGGGAACCGGCAGCTTCTTCACCATCCTGCGGTGAACTCCGCTTCCTGTCCTTCTTGTTGGCTGTTGATGCCTTCTTAGGATTACCAACAGCAGCCTTCTCCTTGCCTTGTTTCCTCGCCATCCCTATGAGTACACAACCCATTCAACACTCAACACGGTAAGATAAAGAAGACCAAAGAAAAAAAAAACAAAAAACAAAAATACTCAGTCCAACTATCAAAAACCAAGATCAACCCAAAGAAACCCAAAGAAAACGAAGATGACAAAAGTAAGACGAACGATACCAGTGAAAGAACCCCAGTGAAAGAACCCCAGCAAAAAAGAAGCAGCAAAAAATGCAAATCTCAGAAAACCCAGTCAAGGGAGGCGAGAGAGAACGAGAGCGAGAGCGAGACTCTCTTAACAACACGAAACAGCACGAAACGTCTCGGCCGGGGAAGCGACGCGAAACCCAGATTTCAAAAAGATACCAAACCGGGAGAAAATTCATAAAACATCCAGGAGAACTGGGCGAGTTTGGTAAGTACCCATATGGAATGCAAGCAAGAACAACACCCGAATCCGATAAGGGGAATCAGAATCAAGCAAGTCCTTAAATGACACCCCTTCCAGAAAAAAGGGGGCGAACGCGAAACAGAAAAAAGCGGGGGAGCGAGAGGCACATTAAATGGAACACGCGAAATGCGCGAAACCCCATCGAACAAGAACCGAAAAAGTTCAAATCTTTTACCGGGCGATGACTTTGAGGAGTCGTCATCGGTGGAGGCGGCGCTTGGAGCGTTACCCACCGCCGTCGCGGCGGCGGCGGAGTCCAATAAGGCAGCGGATCCCATCGCCCGCCCAGATCTTTCCTCCCTCTCTCGGTCGAATCAGGACCCCAGAAACCGCAACCCGAATCGGGGAATCGGGGAATCAGGGGGGGCTCGAACTGGGAAGCAATGAAAACCCAGAAGAGAGAGAAGGAGGTAGAGAGAGAAAGAGAGGGAAAGATCAAAGCTTGGTCGTGCGGGAGGAGAGGGGCGGGGAGAAGCAGCGGTGGGATCGAAGGCGGGAGGAGGTGGAGGAGGAGGAGAGGGATTAGCGGAAGACGAAATGGCGGGAATGCGAAATTGCCTAAAACCCAAAAAGTTGGCGCCATCGGTCAAACACTCTCTCTCTCTCTCTCTCTCTCTCTCTCTCTCTCTCTTCTTCTGCTGCTTGCTTTCTGCAGAAATTTGCTCCTGCCCTCCACGTGAAAGAGTGCGACGACCTCCCTTTCTTTCGTCTTTGGTCTTCCTTCTCCTTCTTGGAAAAATGGCAACAGGCGATCCACGTCTGCAGGAGTTAGTAGTGATTCTAGCATCATGACTTTTGGATCGAGGGCGACGAATACGCTTATCATACACAGCGATCCTAATCATCATGACTTTTGGATCGAGGGCGACGAATACGCTTATCATACACACGATCTGATGGGAACCATTTATGACGTTCCAAGCGATCATGTTACGTATTTCAAAAGCTTTTTATAATTGTAATTTGCGTTTCGATTTATGGAATCAATAGATATATGGTCGGTT
This sequence comes from Eucalyptus grandis, assembly GCF_016545825.1. Lineage (NCBI taxonomy): Eukaryota > Viridiplantae > Streptophyta > Magnoliopsida > Myrtales > Myrtaceae > Eucalyptus > Eucalyptus grandis. Next base: position 498,825 of record NC_052620.1, read on the forward strand.
TAGGGGTTTAGCATTTGGGAGAATTATTAAAGAGTCATAGCCCGTTGTACGGACGTGATTCGATTTTCAATGTTTCGACCCGTTAAATGAGTCATCGGATCTATTAATGATTTGTCAATATAATCTTTGTAATCAAATTTTGGCTAAAGGCGTGTTGAACACCAGTCACTCTATGTGGCACAGTCGATTTATGTTGGAATTCTTTTGTCAACTATTTTTATTTTTTTCTAGAAAGTCCAATGTGACCATAGGCGAGGATTGGCCAGAGATCAAGGTCACACAGTGCCTGCCAACCACAAGTGAAGGTGACCATCGAGGTGGTGGCTTTACAAGGGTCTTTTGGGCAGCCTTTGCTTGCGACCAACAAGAGCTCCATGGCCATCACCTAAAGATCGATGAGGGTTGTTCGCCTTTGTTAGTAATAGACAAAGGTTGGCCAGTTGACACTTGAGGAAAAAGAAGAAAAATAAAATTAAAAATTAAAAAAATATATATCAATGTCAGCATTAGTTATGTGTATTAAAACAATTGGCATCTACATCGGCAATTTACAATTAAAATTAACTGAAATGATTAAATTGATATATTATTAAAAGATTTAGCACTAAATTTGTTAAATCGAAAAATTTAGAGCTAAATTAACATTCGTATAATAGGTGTACAAACAATTTTTTGTAATTTTACCTTGACAAATACACCTAGTACCTAGCATCTCGTGCCTTATATAAGGTATCGCGTACAAAGGCATATGGTAGCCTATATAATATTTTTAAATAGATATATGTGTAATTGATTATTTATTACTTTGTCTTTATGAAGACTACACATTTAGATGTGTAAAGTCATAACTAATCAGCAATTTCCAACCCCATTTCACCTCGCTCCTATCTAGAGCTGATTTAATTTCGTTGCTTTTTTTTTTTCTCTCGATATCATTATCATTTTCGAATCATGTTACTATTAGACCCATAGACGTTTATTTTACACTGTTATCTACTTATATTTTGCACTGAATTTTCAACGTTTTAGGAACTAGAACTGCAATAATCTTTTATTCAACAAAACAAATTTGAAAAATACAAGGTAGTACGAGGTATCATGGAAACAATATTTAAAAGTGGTTCCAACTTGGAACCCCTACTCATAGGATAGGCTCAGGTTGGACAAACACCCTACCCATTCTAGGACCTACACACGCCTAACCATCTATTTGTTGCCTTGCCAAGGTTATAATCACCACTTTGACTTTAGAAACGTGCATGACCGATAAAATAGAAATATGTAACCACTTGGCATCGATCCATAGACCGAATATAAATTGACATCATAGAAAAAGCGACATGTTTGCAAAAATAAAAATATGTAGAGGATAGCGACTCGCAACTGGTCAATTCTTGTATTTACCTGAGCCTAGTGGACCAAATGGATGATCATCGTTGGTTTTCTAGAATCCAAAAAAATTAAAAATTAAAAATAAATAAATAACAATTGACGTCTGCCAGGTCTAGTTGACTTGATTTCGGGGAAGAAATTCCCCTCCCAAGGTTTACTAGATCTATTTTTTGCAAAGGAGATGTTGAAGTTCAATCTAGACAAGGACTATGATGAATGGGTTCGATAATGTTTATTCTAGAGTGAGAAATTTTGAAAAGCAACCGTCAAATTATCTCGCATTGTTGTGCTCGAACATGGTACAGCACTTGGACTAATGTTTAGTACATTTTCTCAATACATCCATTGAATGATGACGGGAAGCACACATGTTTTTCTCCTAATGATAGGTCCAATTTTGCAATCATCTCCCAAGCTAGTCGATTGGCCTTTGTCTCAAATCGGCACGACCATTTTCAAAGCGTGGACACGTCGCATGCTCTTTCAGAGGTGCTATCGTCCCTCTTGAAATGATAAAATCGACCAAATTATTGATGAATGATAGCTTTGTACGATGAATAGAACATAAAGTAAAACCCAAGTAGGACTATTGAGTCAAAAAAAGAGGAGCTCATGCTCTAAGTACTTTGGTTTTCTGCTTATGCTTTTACTATTGATATCCTGAGTTCAACTTCCATATAAAGTGCGTTTGGTTGGACTTTTAAAGAAATTTTTTAGGAAAATGCAAAAAACTTTAAATTAAATGAGTTTTGTAAAATGTAAATTGCGTTTAGTAAATTGTAATGTAAAAGTCATTTATAAAGTACCTTTGAGCATAATAGTGTTTTGAGAAATTTACATTTACAAAGGACTTTTGCAATTAAAAAAGGGGAAAAATAGTTAGTTGGCAAAGGGCAAGCGGTCGCTAGCTATCAAAATCTAACGTTGACGGTCAACACGTCAAGTTGAAGACCTCAAGCAATTGTCGGAGACCGTCAACGAGAGCCGCCGAGGGGTCAATAGGGTCATGCAACCCAAGCAAAGGCTGCCTAAGGTCGTGTGACCTTGGTGACGGGCACAGTGGTCGTGTGTTGCCGAGATCGCATTGTCAAACTCATCATCACAACATCTTCTCCTCCATGTTCTTCTCCACCATCTCTTTTCTTGAGAACCACGAAGAGGCATAAAGCCCAACAATCTAACACCTCCCCATTGCCCTCGCCCGCTACCCCAAGGCCGCCGCCCCGACCTCCCCCCTCTACCCTCGCGTCATTGACGCTCTTTCGCCATTGCCGTGGGGACTCCCTTTGCTCCTCGACCTCTCCAAGCCGCAACTTAGATTTAGGTCGCGGCAACCTTCATGGGTCGCCACGCCATGTGACCACAACAAGGGGGCCGCTGTTTTGGGTGATTTACCTCGCGAGTCGTGGTGACTCAAAAGGCAACCCCCAAGAACGGTCACCACGAGCATGCCGCGTCTCGAGCTGCTTTGTTGGCCCCTCACAGCTCAAGGAAGATGAAAAGCGTCACAAAACGAGGGTAAAATGAAAAACACAAAAAGTTTGGTGAAGACAATTTCAAAAACACAAAAAGAGTTGTATGATATCATATGAACATGCCAGAAAGTGAAAGCCCCAGGCGGCGAAAACCTAAGGCGGCCTCCTGCTTATCTTGGGCTTTCGCCTTCTAAATGCTTAATTTTCCTCAAGGGGTTTACAAAATTTTTGCCAAACACTCAATAGTGTATAAAATCCTTTCCAAATGCTACTCCCAAATGCCCTTTAATATTGAATTTTATATATATTCCAATTTTGGAGAGACTTGCGAGTTGCGAAAAGTAGCGTCCACATTAGGTCGTACAAGGAGCACTTCTAGATGTCCGAGAACCCAACCCTACAAAAATCTTTTTGTTAAGATTGAAACAACAGGGCTCGCCCATCACTGGTTTTTCTTTTCATCAGGCAGCAGTATGCACACGTATCGAGTTTCTGAATGGAGACCCCGATGAGGTATTTCAACAAAATCACCATAGGCATTTTGATTCGCCAGCTGAGCATCTCTAGCGTGATTTAAGAATGAAAAAGCGATTATCAAGCCGGTATCAGTCCTTACTACAGAGCTCCAAAGGTGATGAGTAGATTTTCTGATGTCCATTTCCAATGAAAACGTGTTCGCCGGAAAGTTAGTGGCACAAGGGCGCTTGGCGACACGAGAGGATCAAAGTGCTCCACATCCACATTTCAAGCCTAAGCACACACGCCATCACGAAATGCATATAGATCCACTTCGAAATCCCCTTCCTCACAGCATGATATTCACAGCATGATTTTCGGTAAGATAAGTAGTTCACAGTATGTTGCATTCGGTATCAACAATGTCATTTTGCACTTGCAATAGATTTGTTCTTTGATTCACCATCTAAATTAGTATCTCCCAACAACATCAAGCGAATGTATGCTGAATGAGGAGGAGAAGCTTCAACAAGCAATTACAAACTGAATAATCAACTTGTTCAAGTCACAACCCAAAGACAATTTACACAGCCGGAGGATTACATAGCCTTACTCTGTTTCTTTTGCCTGTGTGAGTTGCTTAGCATCCTTTTTCTTTTTCCGCCATGACTTCATTTTTAAACTTATGAATCACGGGATACATTATCCATTGACATCACTTGAAGACTCAACAAGAGTACGTCATGCCAATGGTTACATCAATTGCAAGCCTTCACTTACAATCCCCATGTGGCAAGATCTCATAACTAACCAAAACCAAGACAAATTGTCATACCAGTTCACAAGGCCATGGACACTTAGAGCAATATAAGTTGCTTCAACAAACGATCTGATGAGTGAATACCTCCTCCATATATATTGAGCCAAAACAATAAACAAAATTTTTGTACATGAAGTGAAAAATGCCCTCCTCTGGCTTTCCTAGGGGTTTTACATCGAAAAGATTACAAGAGAAAGGGGTTATGGCCAGAAGGAAGAAAGGGTATGTTTCATGCAAAAACTATACAACCAGCCCTCATTGGGCATACCTGACTCACCTTCAGATAGTCTGAATTCAAATAATGAACTATGCAGCATGCTATCCAAAGATTCTGTGTTGTACTTGCAATTCTCAATGAGGCAATGAACATTTGTGAAAGGTAAAAGAGGAGATTTTTTTTACTTGTTGAAGAACAGACTCCTTTTCCTCCCTTTCCTTTTATCACCAGCCTGCATAAGCAACAGGATATGGACCCTGTGAATTATATGCTTCAATATACATGTCCATAGTCAGGTTAGTAAAAATGTCAGTCACACAGAACTCAGAAGAAAACAGACTGATGTTTATGGTCCTTGAGTGAGACCCAGTGAGTCAATTGTAGCCCTAATGAAACATGGTGATGGCACGTACAAACCCATAATTGATAAATTGAGTTATATTCAAATGTTAAGTTTGATCGTGGACCCCTTTTAAGGGTTGCTGCTTCATGATTCCCTTTGCTAATTTTGGTTGTGAACTTTAAGTTTGCTGATTATCAAGAGCAGTCATTAATCACTTTCGCTTGCCGTGGGTTTGCCTTTACTTTTGAAACTTCATAAAGGCATTCAAATTGTCAGATCTGGCACATCCTACAGACTGCAACAGATGCTTCCTCTGAATGCATTGTTACCCCTTGATATCATTTAACTGAAACTTCTGCATGCACGAAATATTTTCCCAGGGTCTGAGAAGGGTGAAAAACAGAATAAAAATGATGATTAGGAAGTAGATTTTGCGAATATTGGGGACTCTGGTTTTCAACTTTCACTTATGTTAAATCAACATTCTGATATTGACTCTGAAAGATTTTCTTGTTGGACGGTACAATTATTATCGTACATAATTCAAACCGTATATTAATAAGGAAAGAGATGTGATGAGAAGAAAAACAGAAAAGTACCCTTAAGATGAACAGCCTCAGAGTCAGCACAATCGTATCTCTTGAGCTGCAGGGAGAGAGAGAACAGCAATTACATTTCAACATGATGCCAAATAACAGGATCATAATATAAGAAAATCCTTCCCTGAACTAACGTATAACTTGTTCATTCCTTCTTTTCTCTCACTTTCAGTGGAGGAAGAGTGCCATGCGATTCTTTACCATCCAACATTAGACAAAACATGCCGTGTGAAAAATATTAGCACCTCATTGGCCTCTATTCCAAAGTCTTAACGTATTTTAAATCTGATAGGGATCTCAGATGGCATAGGAAAGTAACATAACATAACAAGCATGGATCATTTACCAGCTAATGTCTTCTGCAGTGTTTTCTGCTCTTAAGAAACGCTCACTGTCATTTGAACTTATTATCCAGAACGCCGTGTCATCTCCATAGGGAATTGTAATCTGCAGGGAAGAAAAAGGAATGTTGGACAAAGCTATTACTCAACTCTAGTCCAATTACAAAGTTAATATATCGATATTTGTTAAGAAAGCAAAGGTTTGAACTGATAAGACTTCCTTTCATTACAGCACATCTTTTCCTACTTATGTAACATTCACTTCATGCTTCCACCTAAAAAGTTGTGCATATCAAGAAAGCTAAAGCTTTAAAGATAAACTTTTACCATTGTTCTACATCCAGCATTTGTATCCATGTTTCGGCAAGAAAGTACCCACCACTTCAGGCCACACACGCTCCAAACTTCATGGCCAAGAGTTTGAGCGTCGATGACCATATTAGTGATTGAGTTTAAATGACGACTTAGTGATGGTACTAAATTATGGAAATGAACACAACTCTTATAGGCACAACAGCCTTTTGATTATGCATATTGAATATGGAAACTGTGACAAAGGATGACGGACACCAAACACCAGGAATTCTTCTAGTCAAATATACTACTCATTTAGTTCTCTTCTTTCCAGAGATAAATATTGGCTAACAAACTGACTTCTGGTGTTCCAGTTCACCAGTACAAAAGTAATTATATATATATAAATCTCATGGCTAAAATATTGAAGCTCAACACATTCTCCATAGGTAACTTGGACAACAAAAGTATCTAAACAAAGTTAGTTAATTAATAGCTACTTTGATGGGGACAAGGACATGCAGAACACAATCCAGTTACAGTGGCTTCCACATTTTCTACATTTGAGGCATCAACACAAAAATACTATAGTATTTTAGTAAACTAAATTTAAATTTGAATCAAAGTGTGTCTAGTCCCTTCCTTCATGATTTTAGTGAATTAAATTTAAATCTGGTTCACATGCCCCCCTTTCATTTCCCTCAAAGAACATAGGAAGGATGGATAATGATGCTTTCAATACTCAATTAGACTCTCAAGATGAAAATTGAATTTACAAAAATGATGGATGTTAAAGTAGAAAAGAACGTAAATGGTCTCAGGCATATTGCAGGTTTAATGATGCCAAGTGATGAAATAGGTGAAGTTCTTTTACCCCTTTAGGATTGATAAGGCCCCTTGTCTAGAATCAAGCACTTATATCACAGCTTGAGAAACAAATTGATCAGAGTATCAAAAAAGGATAAAAGGAATAAGATCATACTTTCATATTTGGAGAAAAACTTTTCTGTTAATACATCATCACTGGCAGTACACTTGATGCTGTATCCTTCCCTTTTAACAGCCAATATAGCGGTTCCCATATGTCAAGATATCCCGTCTGCCATCAACAGCTTACATAAAGCCAGTCATGCTTCTTTTAGCAAGTGAAGAGAACAATGAACAGTTGAGGCAACAATCACAATTATCATTGAGGATTCCATACCGATAATGAAACTTTGTATGATGCATGCCCTTCATGAAAAGTCCTTTCTATGGTATTCTGTATAGGACCTTGAACAAAAGAGGAGAAGAAGTTAGAAGATTTATGGTGCATGAAACGGGGAACAATCCTCACTGACAGAGTGAAACAAAAGTTATGGAGAATTCTGGGAAACATGAAGCCAGCAGTTTGGTAATTTGGTTATAATCAAGCAATATGCCAGGTTCAACATAACGGCTTTCATTTTTTTAGCATAACTAGCTACACCACAAAGAAAGAAGAAAGAAAAATAATGATGTGCTTCCTTGGCTAATTGGGTTAAGTTTAGATTGAAAATTCTACCGGCAAAACATCAAACAAGCATGGCTTAGAGGAAAATTACTAATTATGACAGTAATTAAATCGTTCCATCCTTTTCACTTTAAAGAGGATAAATGGATGTGATATGAACTACCAATTATAGTATTTACAATAGATGAGAAAGTACGGAGCATAATTTTACCCACCGCACGTAATCTTTCTGTGCTCATTAGCAAATACCTTCACAAGCTCCCCTAGATTGTGAAGAGAGAACAAGTCAGAGGCTAAGTAATTGATATCCAACATAACGAGGACATATAGAATCTGTAACATGGTTGGTTTGAAATAATTTCTCTAACTTCAGATTCAGCCAGGTAAAGAAGACTGTGATCTGAATGAGATCGTACTAGGATAAAAAAAATTTCAATCAGATCAAAACACATGAAAAACAATCACAACCCAATTCATGCGAATATGCTGAAAATATGACATAAGAAGAATTGCTATTAGCACTTGGAAATCCCAATCTCCAACACATGCCTTTTTTATTTTCCCTAAATGTCAGGAATTCAGCCAATATGCGTGTACTCACTCTAGGGCTCTTGATTTCAAAACTGACCCGCGACTGAAAACTTGCAGAAAGCATGATGAAGACCAAGGAGAAAAACAGAGAAGCAATGAACAAAAGACATGCACGTTTGACAGTATAACAGTCTGCATAAACTACCACAGTTGCCAAAGCCAAAATTGAAAATCAGTACCTTCCGCTTCCTATTATCCAGCGGTTGAACTTCAAATGGCAAGGTACGCATCAACATCATCAGCAGTTACAATATAATTTGGTTGCTTAGCTCTAACATATGAAAATCCACAGTACCCAGCTTTTAGATAACATATTTCAAGAATAAAAGGAAAATGTAAGTGCAAGCCTAAAAAAACATACTTCAATATAACTAATCGACCCATCTTCTAAATGACGTACCCACTGTTAAACAGAAAGGCAGTCCATTGTCAGGAATGACAAACAACAAAATATTTGCACAAATGAAAGCTTCACAGATGCAAGAAATCCAGAATGGTTAAACGTTAGGTATTTTATAGGTAAAAGGATCAACTATAGGGCAACAAGGGGCTGCAAACCCCTTATCCAATAATAGCAGAATGGTCTAACATGATATAACTCTCTTTTAGGACATCCTGTGGCTTGAGTCTTGTCTTAATATTCGCCCAATCCTGAACAGGGCTCCTGGTGGTTCAAGATCTTTATCAACAGACGGTAAATCCTGTTACTTCTCATGGCCTCCCATCAAGTTCAAAAGCAACTTCAAGAATCCATAATCTATCACTCTAAGAAGCTCATTCCTAGAGTTTTCATCTTAAAATAGGAAACGTGCCATGATAAGACATAAAAGATTGTAAGAAAAGATGTCTCATCCACGAAAAATAATAAACAACAGAACCACAATGCCACCTTAGATAACAGGAAGTCTCCAGCCAGGACTATAAAAAACAAAGAGTTATTTATGACCAGATATACACCTCAAAGTTGCAGCTGGTTGTTCCATTAATGGAGTATCCACAAGCCTGCAGTTCCTTACCAGGAAATGCATCACCTGAAATTTGGAGGCCCTCTATAGCTGGTAATGGATCATCTTCTGCAGCTGCATGACAAACAATTCTGTTAAAAAAAAAAGGATTATGACAGAGTTGACAAGACAGTCAATCCTAACAAGAATGTACTGTTACCCTCTGAAAAGGGAAGAAGCAGGTTCTTCAAGAACTGGGGTAGATAGGGGAATATAACGAGCCAGGATTATCAAGTGGGGCTGCATAGCCTGGCTTATTATATGGGGCCGAATAGGGGAATTCCTAGAAGACCAATTAGCCAAAGACTCTCTCTCACTGTGACTTCCCTCTACATCAGGATCATCCATCTCTGTGTGCCTAACAGGCTCACGTAAAGTGACTTGCTTGGTAGTTTCTTCACTATGACGGTTGAGAGGTGTGCTGCCTGAGTATTTGCTAAGTGTCCTGCCATTTCACGGGTGACAGCACCCTGATAAACATCAAGAGAGCAAATTAGTACATCACATTTGTCAATGATCTTTTTTGATGGGGTCTTGGTAACCGATTGCCTGTGGGCACTTAGACCACTGAAATTGATAATGCATATCAACACACTTTGAAAGAACAATAACACATTTTGTATTGGAATGTATTAGGAAATCTTCTAAAATTTTCTCTAATTATATTACGTGATTATATTACGTGATATTATGTGATTTGATTTGATTTTTTGTTAGCTGTAAATTAGATATTGATAGAGATTAGAGGCTACTTAGGATCTTTACCTAAATGAGGTTTCTTACTTAATTTAGGTTCCATGTTCATGTATTTATACTCATTGTAATCACTCTATGAGAAATAAGAAAACAAATTCTTTTCTTCATGGTATCGAGCCCAAAGGTCCTTTTTATCTATTCACGAGTAATTTTTTTTTTGAGATTGTTTGATCACTATGTCGGATCGAATCATCAATCACCGGTCTAACCTCCCATCACTTCTCCACAAAGTCCACCCGAACCTCATCCCATTCAGATCACTTCCATAAAGCTGAATGGTGATAATTTTTTTGGTCTCAAACCGTTCGAATGTATATACGAAAAGAGGAAAAATTGGCTATCCGATCGGAGATACCTAACCGACGAATGACCCCACTTGGGCTGTTTGGGGATGAGAGAATTCAGCGATTATGATGTGGGCGACCAACTCCATGGAAGAAGATATTGGTGTAAATTATCTAGGCTATTATACCGCAAAGGAACTCGGGGATGTGGTGTGTGAGATGTATTCAAATTTGGGTAATCAATCTCAAATCTACGAGTTAACCTTGAAGTGGGGAAGATCACGACAAGGAGAGGAAATCATCAGAAATACTTTCACTCTTTAAAACATTTGTGGCAAGAGTTGGATGTATTCAATGATCATATGAGTGGACGTGTATTGAAGATGGTAATTGTCCACGTCTGGGAAAATTGTAGAAGCAGCAATATATTTACGCTTTCCTAGCAAGGCTTAAAGATGAGTTTGATGAGGTACGCGAGATACTTGGGCCGGCCTCTTCCACCTATTGGAGGGTCTGAGGTTTAGAGAGAAGAAAGTAGACGAGAATATCTTTGGGCAAGTTAGCTACCGGCGAAAGGATGGATCATCGGAAGGTTCAGCATTGACTATATTCAAAAGACAAGAAGGGCCATGTTCCTACAACAATAGTCTCCGAGGCAAATGTAGCAAGATCCCCATTAACTTGCGAAGATCATGGGGAAACCCCGTATTTGGTGTGATTTACGCAGCAAACCCCGTCAGAGACATGGAGACTGTTGGAGGATTCATGGCGAGTCCGGCTTCTACAACTAGTGAGGCAAGGAGACCAGCTTCATTCAGCCGTGATAATAAGTCATCCCGATGCCTCCCCTCTCGCTAATGAGTCACTTGCATTCCCTTCGACCAAAGAACAACTAAACCATCTTAGAAGGAAATGAACAACTATCTTCCAAGCCGGGTTCGTATCGGGTAATCCCTCTGTGATTGCCCACCAAGGTAGAAATCTAAATGCCCTCTTGTTGTTACAATCTATACGGATCATTGATTCGAGGCATCCAATCATATGACTAATATTTCATATTTGTTCAAATCCTATATTATTTATCCTAGGCAACCAAAAAATTCGGATTGCCAATGTGAGATTTTCATCTATTGGGGGCAAAGGATCAGTTCCACTTTCGATTCTATTAAACTTCATAATACTGTACTTGACCTCTTTGTCTTATTAGCAAACTTTCCCTAAAGAGTCTTGACCGTGTTGTCTTTTTGCTTCCCATTGTGAGTTTCAAGATCGGATCTCAGGGAAAGAGCGATGATGAGGGATGGTCTCTACTATTTTGACTCGATAAAAAACCTCAAGCGTATGGAACTTTTAGTTCTTCCCATTCCAAGAACAAATAATGGTTTGGCACCATAGATTAGGCCATCCTAGCTTTGGATATTTGAAACATTTGTTTTCTCATTTGTTCAAAGATGTGGATGTTTCTTCAATACATTGTGACAATTGTCTTTTTTTCTAAAAGTCATCGTGCTCATTATAATCCAAAAAGTATCATGCATCATCCCTTTTACTTAATCCATAGTGATGTTTGGGGTCCTTCACCCATGCCAACAAAAACCGGAAAACGATGGTTTGTTACCTTTATAGATGATCATACCCGTTTATGTTGGACATACTTGATGAGCGCCAAGTCCGAGACTGAGTCCTTGTTCAAATTATTTTATCAAATGGTTGACTCACCTCCGTACTACTATTAGTATTCTTCAATCTTGATAATGGTGCGGAATATTATAACCAGCTTTTGGGAGTTTTTGATAGAAAAGGCATCCTTCCCAGTCAATCACCGAACTACACCTCAATAGAATGGCATTGCTGAACGCTTGAAAATCGCCATCTCCTTGAAGTATCGAGTGCCATCTATTTTTCAATGCATGTACCTAAATACTCATGGGAAAGTCATGTGTAGCATCTTATCTAATTAATAGATTGCCTACTCGGGCATTAAACCACTACTCCCTTAGATTGTTTCAAAAAGTGTACCCCACAACTCGTATTTTTCTCATATTCCTGAGGGTGTTTGGTTGGGCACTACATTTGTCCATCTCCCAATTCGGTGTTGATCCAAATTAGATCCTCAAACTGAAAAGTGTGTGTTTATAGGGTATGCACCTAATCAAAGAGGTTACAAGTGTTACAATCCACACTGGTAAAACTCATATCATTATGGATGTAATCTTTATCAAGTCACAATCGTTTTTTTCTAACAAATCTCTTGGGGGAGAATGGCTAAGTTGGTGAAGAGATTAACTCTCTTGTCCTTCCTACTCCTTTGTTTGAATCTTTGAAAACACCCTCCGCCGAATCTTTGATGTGTCAAGGATAGGGAGAAAAAGTTCAAAGATCACAATGTGATCAACAAACCCGAGCTTCAGGTTTATACTAGAAGAAAAACTCTTCAAAATGTTGCGATTAGAACTTTGTCTTGAAGCCTCATCTGTACCTTGGAGACCGAGAGATGATCTCTTGCCTTTGTCATCACGTGATCCCTAGTAGTACTCATTTTCCCTCCATTCACAATGTCTTAAATTCTAATACTAATGCTTCTAATCTTGATATGCCTATAGCTCTTAGAAAAGGAGTTAGATCATGTACTCAAGATCTAAATCAGTAACATGTGTCATTCAAAAGTTGTCTCATCATCCTTAGAGCATTTGTGTCAAATCTATCTCACATATCTATTACTAGAAATATCCATGAAGCTTTGAAGGATCCACACAGTGGAAGGTAGCAGGTTGAGGATGAAAATGTTTGCACTTAAGAAGAATGGCACATGGGAATTGTTTGATGCGAAGGAAAAAAGATTGTTGAAATTTTGTAAATGGGCATTACTATAAAATGTAAACTGATTGGAGTGTTGGCGATATAAAGCAAAGGCTGGTGGCAAAGGGGTTCATTCAAACTTATGAAGTGGACTATCAGGAGACTTTGCCCTAGTTGCCAAGATAAATTCTATTCGAATTTTACTATCTTTGTGTCAGATTTGATTAGCCCTTACATCGGTTAGACGTGAAGAATGCATTCTTCTTCTTGGAGGAGGAATGTTTTATAAGTTTACCATCGGGTTTGCTGAGCAAAGTTTACAAATTAAAAAAATCAGCATATGGACTTAAACAATCTCCAAGAGCGTGGTTTAGCCGGTTCGGGAAGGTGGTTAAAAGGTTTGGTTATCACCAAATCAACTCTCATTCTATAAACACTCAAGGGAAGGTAAGCGTGCAATTCTAATCGTCTATGTTGATGATATAATATTGTTGGTGATGACAAAGTTGAGTTGGAAAGCTTGTAGGAAAGTTTGAGGTTAAGGATTTGGGTGTCTTGAAATATTTTCTTGGAATAGAATTTGTGAGATCCAAGAAGGGCATTTTTATAAACCAACGCAAATATGTTCTTGATCTGCTCAAAGAGCAATTCATTAGGATGTAAAGCAAGAGAGACCCCTGTGGAACCAAATATGAAGCTTGAACTTGCCAAATTTGAAGAAGTGATAGACAGAGAAAGGTATCAAAGGCTTGTTGGTCGACTTATTTACTTATCTCATACTCGACCTTATATATTGTTTGCTATAAGTATGGTGAGCCAATTCATGCACTCACCAGGGCCAAGGTATTTTGAAGCAGTATATAGAATTCTAGGCTACTTGAAGGGAAGTCTTAGTAAAGGTCTAATGTTTGAAAACATGGACATCCGGGAAATTGAGGTGTTCACCAATGCAGTTGGGCTGAAGCAATATGGATAGGAGATCTACTTGAGGCTACTACACCTTTATTGGTGTACGTTAGTCACTTGGAAGAGTAAAAAGTAGAGTGTGGTGGCAAGAAGGTGCTGAAGCTGAATTTTGGTCGGAGCACATGGCGTATGCGAAGTTATATGGATTAAAGGTATCTTGGATGAACGCATAGATTCCAAGTTCCATACCAATGAAAGTGTATTGCGACAATAAGGCAGCAATCGCAATTGCTCATAATCCGTGTTAGCCATATGAACGGACAAAGCATGTGGAAGTTGATAAACACTTCATCAAAGAAAAACTTGATAGCGGACTAATTTGTATGTCAGAGTATATTTCAAGTGATGATCGGGCTGCGGCAATATTCTGACCAGGGATTACATAAAAGGCAATTCATTGTCTAGTGAACAAGCTGTCTATGGAAGACATCTTCAAGCCAGCTTGAGGGAGAGTGTTGGAATGTATTAGGAAATCTTCTAGAATTCTCCCTCGATTATATTACGTGATTATATTACATTGATATTATGTGATTTGATTTGATTTTTGTTAGCTATAAATTAGATATTGATAGAGATTGAGGCTACTTAGGATCTTTACCTAAATAGGTTTTCTTACCTAATTTAGGTTATCTGTTCATGTATTTATACTCATTGCAATCACTCTCAGGAGAAATAAGAAAACAGATTCTTTTCTTCATTTTGGAAAAAAGTCCCCGATTTCAAATTGAAATATTATGCTTCAAAGCACAATAAATGAGGCTTAACAAGTACCCTAGGGGCCTTTAACATTTTCCTTTTCTGTAACTGATTCATGACATCATATTCATATCAGGACAATGCTTGACAACTCCAGTCAAATATTTTCTTCCCTTTTCAACAAAATGGTCAAACTAAAGTGTTTATAGTAAATAAAGGGTCAAAGAAACTCTCAGTTAAAAAGACTCTTGGTCCACCCAAGGACTCATTATCCTAGAAGTTCATCTCACATGGAAAAAGGTATTTGCAGAAAAAGATTACAGTAGCAATAAACCATCAGCCAAAAAAGTTAAACATTTGCCAGGAAGAAGGTTGGGATCACAAAACCAACATAAAAGGAGTCTACCTGTGAATGCAAATCTTCTGTGCTAGAGAACTGATAAACATCACCAACTCCTGTGCCCTTTTTAAATAGCGCTACAGAATGTTTGATAAAAAAAAATGCATGCGCTGATACTAAAAATTTATTGCTGTAATCATGGTCTACTCAAGATTCATAGGCAAGCAGCATTGTTCATATTGAGAACATGTGGGTAGAAAAACTATGAATTTCACATTTCAAGTCCAAGAGCACCATAGGGCAGAACTTAAGTATATGCAGAAGCAATCCAACACAACAATTCAACGAAGACTGATCCCACCAACAAACGCAGATAGTTGAAAATGTTACAATCAGTTCACAGTTACAGTAGGCTCCATTTGACCAAGCTCACCTGCTTGCAAGGGGTGAATACCTCCCTATGTCATCTGGTTCCATGTTTTGGGTAGGACATTTCCGAAAGCAGTCTGATGGGCATTCAATGCATCCCACCCAGCAGCCGAGCATCAGAAGAAACTGTGCATTTCCTAGGGAAAAAAAGGAGGTTGTGGCACCAGTTCTAGTCATTTCTCTTCTGGCAAGAAAAACTGCAGGTATTAGGAAAGATGCTTTACAGGCAAAAAGGAACTGAGATCTGAATATTCGAATTGCATACTGAAAGTCAGTTAACGCTGCACCAACGGGAATAAGCAGGCGACTGTAGCGCGAAACTTGACGGACTTGCCTCTGAATTCAAGGGGCCAATTGATAGTGTGATTCTTTCAGTCTGGTCTGAAGCAAGAAAGACGACAATTTGTTGAGCACCTAAAATAAGATGAGCTTAAATACCAAATTTCACATCAAATGTTGGATGATGTTGCTGCCATCTCAAATCTAGGCCACACACCTCATTAACATTTAACTGCTCTTGTAGATGTTTAAAAAGGACCTGCAAAAAAGATGTCCATTGGAAGAAATCAGCTATCTCTTGCATGA
This sequence comes from Eucalyptus grandis, assembly GCF_016545825.1. NCBI lineage: Eukaryota > Viridiplantae > Streptophyta > Magnoliopsida > Myrtales > Myrtaceae > Eucalyptus > Eucalyptus grandis. The sequence goes on from NC_052620.1 coordinate 514,704, forward strand.
CGTGACTTCAAACTTCACCAGTCAAAATCTATAGCAATCTAGTAAAATCTATCTGCACAATTTCCATGTTCAATTTATGTCTGACACTACCCATGCAGTTTGCTATGGCAGCCACAAGAATGAGAATAGTTTTGGATAGTATCACATAATCATTAATGTATGAAGCATGCCCATATTTATATTGGAAAGTCAAAACCTATGAGAAAGGCACTCTTGAAGAAGAAGAAGAAGAAGAGAAAAAGAGATAAATCAAAGTGCACACATAGAAATCCAGAGGAAAAGATGAAAACAGTCTATGGTGTCTTTTTCGAGGATAATTCAAGTCCAAACAATTTGAACAGATTTCAAGAGGAACTGAAATGCCATTCTTCCATTTCTCAACTACAACTTCCTGTCCATCAAAGATTTGATACAAGCCATTAGCAACAAAGTGCTCTTCTCTGTCCCTTTCTCTTTGCTTTTTTACCATCTTCAGATGCAACTATGCAATTCTGCATTCACCCAAGAAAATGCAGTTTTTTCTTTTTTATGCTTCATGTGATGAATTATTTGATTAAAGATTATGTATTTAATAAAGTTCCACCACTGAAAAACCATGCTGTTCGCTGTGGCAGCCATCAGGATGAGAGTGGGTCTCAATGGTGTTACATGCTTCTACCAAAATCAAGCATCTCAAGATTTATTTTGGGAAAAGATAAAACCCATTAATAAAAGATTTTATTGAAGAAAAAATAGAAAGTAGGTCTGGAAATTCAAGTTTTGTCAGCATATTCATGTCAATAATTCATGTCATTAAGAAAATTGATTCAGCATTATTACTGGGGGTTTTCCATTAGAAATGATTGAAAATGTGGTGATTCGTGTTAGTTTTGAGTTAAAGTCATGTTGTATTTGTGTTTTCTCAGTAAATTCATGTCATGTTTGAATCATGTTAGGAATACCAACCCTGGCTGAGTCAAAGTGCATGTCAAAATCAACAGAGGACCCAAAAAGGGAAAAAGATGTGTTGCCAGTTTGTCATGTCAATCTCTCAGCAAAATTACAGAGTGAAATGAATTTCAACAGATTTCAATAGAAAAGCTGAAATGCTGTCTCTTCCACCAAATTGCAAGCTTTTCTCTCTTTAAAGATCCAATACAAACAATAGAAGCAAGTTCTGATTGTTTCTCTTTTCTTTCCATATATACTGCCTTTAGAAGTAACTATCTTACCTTTTTGTTTAAGTTCATTTGTACATCGGTTGCAACAGAAAGTGCTACCACAGAACCAAATGGGAGAATTTTGGCTGGGCTTGGGACATTCAGGACAGCGACAGACGGTGCTATCACAATTAATTCTAGAAGTGATCACTGGAGTATCAAAATCTTTTCAAAATCCATATGCAAGCAAGTTTGATCTCTTTTGATTTGCCAGCTGTATTA